>NW_027307770.1:1705000-1902000 GCF_047496885.1 Scyliorhinus torazame
CATCCATCCATTCATCCATCCATCCATCCATCCATTCAGTCAGTCAGTCCTGGGAATGGTTGATGGGATCCATCCATCCATCCATCCATCCATCCATCCAGTCAGTCCGTCAGTCCTGGGAATGGTTGATGGGATCCATCCATCCATCCATCCATCCATCCATCCATCCATCCATCCATCCATCCATCCATCCATCCATCCATCCATCCATCCATCCATTCATCCAGTCAGTCAGTCCTGAGAATGGTTGATGGGATCCATCCATCCATCCATCCATCCAGTCCTGGGAATGGTTGATGGGATCCATCCATCCATCCCTCCATCCATCCATCCATCCATCCTTTCATCCAGTCCTGGGAATGGTTGATGGCATCCATCCATCCATCCATCCATCCATCCATCCATCCATTCATCCATCCATCCATTCATCCAGTCAGTCAGTCCTGGGAATGGTTGATGGGATCCATCCATCCACCCATCCATCGATCGATCCATCCATCCATTCATCCAGTCAGTTAGTCCTGGGAATGGTTGATGGGATCCATCCAACCATCCATCCACCCATCCATCCATCCATCCATTCATCCATCCATCCATCCGTCCATCCATCCATCCATCCATCCATTCATCCAGTCAGTCAGTCCTGGGAATGGTTGATGGGATCCATCCATCCGTCCATCCATCCATCCATCCATTCATCCAGTCAGTCAGTCCTGGGAATGGTTGATGGGATCCATCCATCCATCCATCCATCCATCCATCCATCCATTCACCCAGTCCTGGGAATGGTTGATGGGATCCATCCATCCATCCCTCCATCCATCCGTTAGGAGACGGATCCGCGACCTCACGTACGCGCCGCGGGACACGGCCAGTTTCAGGTCCCGCAGCGCGCCCCTCTTCTCCCTGTACACCAGCCCCAGGGCCGGGCCTCATCGCGCTGAGCGAGACGTGACTCCAGATCGAGGAGTTCCTCAGCCAATTTGGCGATCGTGGAGTTCCGCCCCGCCGAAGACCCCTTCGTGTACCCCTGACAGAAGGCACGGTTCTGGGCCTTGCCCACATCCCACCGTAGCCTCAAGGAGGGGAAGCCACCGCGCTTCCTTCTCCAGCCGGCCCAGAAACGGCGGAACGAGTCCAGGAACCGCTCGTCCTCCAGCAGCAGGTTGTTAAAGTGCCAGTACGCGGACCGTGTCTGAGCGCGGGACGGGGCGAGACCCGCCCACACCAGGTGGTGATCCGAGCTCGGCACCTGCTCCATGGAGGCCGTCGGAACGCTGGGCAAGTACGTCTTGGAAATGTAAAGACGGTCGATGCTGGACGCTCTGAACTGGGGCCGCACAGAGGTGCGCACCCGCAATTCAGGATGGAGAGTCCACCAGACATCCACCAAGTCAAAGGACCTAACCAGGTCCCTCAACTCCACCACCGCAGCCAGGCCGCGCTGGACTCCGATGCGGTCCTTGTCCTGGAGGGTGCAATTGAAATCCCCTCCGAGGATGATGCACTTGCCCACCGGGATGGTGCTGAGAAGAGTGGACACCTTTTGGAAGAAAGTCGCCTGCTGCGGTCCGGCCACGGGAGCGGATACATTTACAAAGTGAATCACCGCTGCCCCGAAACGGGCCTTTAGGTGCAGCAGACGGCCTGGCACCGGCTCCTTGACCCCCCCCCCCCCAAGATCTCCGGATGAAAATGTGGAGCCAACAAGATAGCCACCCCGCCCGAACGTGGGCCAGGTGACTCATGAAGACTCCTCCTTGCGCCTCCAGGGTCCACTGAGCTTCGTCACCCGGGTGGCCTGGGTTTCCTGCAGGAAGCACACCCCGTACTTTCCGTCCCGGAGGATAGACAAGAACTGGAGACGGTGGTGCGCGTGGCTGCTCCCGTTGATGTTGAGGCTGGCCATGGTTACCTCCATGTCAGCAGCAATAGTTATCCATCCCTTTCAGTGCTCAGAGTGGGGGTACCGCCCCCTCCACTCCCTCAGGAGTCCCACAAGGAACTGAGCAGCTTGGCGCTGCTCCTCCTGGTCTTGATCGAACTCCCGGGCCTCTCTGACATAGGCCCGGGCGGAGCCAAGGAGCAGCCCCAGATTTCCCCAGCTGCCCAGGGCCAGCCGCACACAGTCCGGGTGACCATGGTGCGTTCCCAGAAATGTCCGGCATTCCCCAGGGGGGACGAGGGGAGACTCGGTGCCGGGTGTGAGGGTGCCCTCTGCCTCTCTGCAGAGCGTGTCTAAATCCTCCTCCTCACCCGCCACCGAGCAGCCTTCCTCCTCCGAACGGTCACCTCCCGAGCTCGAGTCCCCCGCCACATGGAGAGTGGGCGGCACGGGCCCACCGGCTAACCCTTGGCCCGAGTCGACCCCACCCCCAGGGTCGTCCTCAGGCAGGTCCCTCGCAGGCTCCTCCCGCGGCTCAGGGCCCGTGAACGGCGCCTCCACCCACGCCGGCGACTCCGGGACCTCGGAGAGGCCCCCCGGAAACATGTCCGGGTTGAAAACAGGGCTCTCCGGCGTCGCCCGCCCGGGTGTAGAGGGCGGGGAGCCTTCCCCTCCTCCCCCGTCCACGGCCCACAGCGGCACGATGAGCGGTCGCTGCTGCTGCCGGCCCCCGGCGATGGTGAAGAGGAGGCGTCCGGGGAGGAAACTTGCACCGGGCGGGACGGGCCCCCAGGGGCTTCGTCTCCGCTCGACCCCGGGTCCTCCTGCTCGGGGGGCGACAGCAGCTCGAGGGGCTCGGGGGCCTCGGAGCCCCCCCCCGGCCTTGCTTCTCTTCATTGTGTGCCCCGGGCCAGGCGTCGGAGGGATGGGCACCAACACGGGAGACCCCCCCCCTCCTCGCCCGGGGAGGGGGCAGCGAACTCCCCCCCCCCCTTGCCCGGGCAGGCGGCGCTTGCGGGGAGGGGGCGGCTCGGGATCGCCCTGCTGCACGGCCTCCATGGCGGGAGAGGCCCCGGCAGCATCCCCCTCCCCCTCCCGGCTCAGGCGGACAGGAGCCTGGCGGCGGAAGGAGTAGACATGGCGGAGGGAGGGGTCCCGCAGGCCGAGCGTCAGCGGCGCCGCCCCGGACCTGACCTCCCCCAGTAGGTTGGGATGGGGAGGAGGAGCTCGGTGGGGAGGGAGGGCGGGTCGTTTGATAGAACAACACGTTCTGCGGTGGCCTCCAGCGTCTCCACCGCCACGTGTGTCCCGCCCACCGTGAGGAGGCTGGGCCTGCAGCCCTGGATGGTCCCAGTCCCACCTCAGGCAGAGGGGTGGGGGGGACAGGAGGCCGGGCCTGCAGACCTGGATGGTCCCACTCCCACCTCAGGCAGAGGGGTGGGAGGACAGGAGGCTGGGCCTGCAGCCTGGATGGTCCCACCTCAGGCAGAGGGGTGGGAGGACTGGAGGCCGGGCCTGCAGCCCTGGATGGTCCCAGTCCCACCTCAGGCAGAGGGGTGGGGGACAGGAGGCTGGGCCTGCAGCCCTGGATGGTCACACTCCCACCAGACACAACACAAGCTGGGACAGGTAGGATCGGGGAACTCCACTTCCTCACACCACCAACAGCTCTCACTTCAAGCTCTCTCACTTCACACTGAAGCTCCACTCAGCAACACACACAGACACACACTGAACAAGAGGGGCAATGTTTTCAGTGAAGTGGGAGGATTGGCCCCTCAGACTCAGATTTATCCTCAGTGAGCTGTGAGCAAACTCCAGCCCCAGTCTCTGGCACGTGTGGAATGTCTGCCTCTGAGGACAGCTCACTATTGACATGTAAATGACTGACAAGAGATACCAATCTCCTTACTGTTGATAAATTACACAGCATTGGATCCAGCAACTGCTGTCTTAACACAATCCTCCCACAGGGACCACATTTCTGTATAACAGAATTGAAGCAGAAGTTCAAATTCTATTGGTAAATGATTAGAAACAGTATTGGTTGAGATCTCCTCAGAGATCTGTGTACAGACCTACCCCCTGACTGTCTGTCATGAATGTTTTCAGTCTGTCCGCTGTGATTATTCACTAAAGATGTGTCTTCACAGGAGAGGCCAGAGGCATTTGTCCTGTCTGTGGTTATGTTAATTCAGGGCACAGCAACAGATCTAGCAAAGTCCTGTGCTTACTTCAGTCTTGATGTTAATATTTATTTCCTCCTGAGTTTCTGACTAGTTTGGGATGTCTATTCGTCTGTCTCCCAAGGACAGCTTTCTCTACTCTGAGTAAAGACCGGCAAGGAACCCGAAGACGTTCCTGCCTTGGGAGTCTTTGATGGGGACAATCTGATTCTGTTTCTCACAGACAGATTTCATCAGCTCTATAAATTTGGATTCAATTTGATTTTTCCCACTGGGAGATGTAAAGTTTATTCCTGAATGGTCCCACTCCCCCTCCCCCAGCAGCTGCGGTCCCCCTCCCCCTCCCCCAGCAGCCGCGATCCCCCTCCCCCTCCCCCAGCAGCTGCGGTCCCCCTCCCCCTCCCCAGCAGCCGCGATCCCCCTCCCCTCCCTAGCAGCCGCGGTCCCACTCCCCCTCCCCAGCAGCCGCGGTGCCCCTCCCCCTCCCCCAGCAGCCGCGGTCCCCCTCCCCCAGTAGCCGCGGTGCCCCTCCCCCTCCCCCAGCAGCTGCGGTCCCCCTCCACCCCTCTCCCCAGTAGCCGCGGTCCTCCTCCCCCTCCCGCAGCAGCCACGGTCCCTCTCCCCTCCCCAGCAGCCGCGGTCCCCCTCCCCCTCCCCAGCAGCCGCGGTCCCCCTCCCCCTCTCCCCAGCAGCCGCGGTCCCCCTCCCCCTCCCCAGCAGCCGCGGTCCCCCTCCCCCTCCCCCAGCAGCCGCGGTCCCCCTCCCCCTCTCCCCAGCAGCCGCGGTCCCCCTCCCCCTCCCCAACAGCCGCGGTCCCCCTCCCCCTCCCCCAGCAGCCGCGGTCCTCCTCCCCCTCCCGCAGCAGCCACGGTCCCTCTCCCCTCCCCAGCAGCCGCGGTCCCCCTCCCCTCCCCAGCAGCCGCGGTCCCCCTCCCCCTCCCCCAGCAGCCGCGGTCCCCCTCCCCCTCCCCCAGCAGCCGCGGTCCCCCTCCCCTCCCTAGCAGCCGCGGTCCCACTCCCCCTCCCCCAGCAGCCGCAGTCCCCCTCCCCCTCCCCCAGCAGCCGCAGTCCCCCTCCCCCAGCAGCCGCTGTCACTCCCCCCCTCACCAGCTGCGGTCCCCCTCCCCCAGTAGCCGCGGTCCCCCTCCCCCTCCCCCAGCAGCAGCGGTCCCCCTCCCCCAGCAGCCGCGGTCCCCCTCCCCCAGCAGCCGCGGTCCCCCTCCCCCAGTAGCCGCGGTCCCCCTCCCCCTCCCCCAGTAGCCGCGGTGCCCCTCCCACTCCCCAGCAACCACGGTCCCCCTCCACCCCTCTCCCCCAGTAGCCGCGGTCCCCCCTCCCCCTCCCACAGCAGCCGCGGTCCCCCTCCAACCCTCTCCCCCAGTAGCCGCGGTCCCCCTCCCCCTCCCACAGCAGCCGCGGTCCCCCTCCAACCCTCTCCCCCAGGAGCCGCGGTCCCCCTCCCCAGCAGCCGCATTCCCCCTCCTCCCTTCCCCCAGCAGCAGCGGTCCCCCTCCCGCAGCAGCCGCGGTCCCCCTCCCCGTCCCACAGCAGCCGCTGTCCCCCTCCTCCATCCCCCAGCAGCCTCGGTCCCCCTCCTCCCCCTCCCCCAGCAGCCGCGGTCCCCTCCCCCAGCAGCCGCGGTCCCCGTCCCCTCCCCCAGTAGCCGCGGTCCCCCTCCCCCACCCGCAGCAGCCGCGGTCCCCCTCCCCCTCCCACAGCAGCCGCGGTCCCCCTCCAACCCTCTCCCCCAGGAGCCGCGGTCCCCCTCCCCAGCAGCCGCATTCCCCCTCCTCCCTTCCCCAAGCAGCAGCGGTCCCCCTCCCCTCCCGCAGCAGCCGCGGTCCCCCTCCCCGTCCCACAGCAGCCGCTGTCCCCCTCCCCCATCCCCCAGCAGCCTCGGTCCCCCTCCTCCCCCTCCCCCAGCAGCCGCGGTCCCCTCCCCCAGCAGCCGCGGTCCCCGTCCCCTCCCCCAGCAGCCGCGGTCCCCCTCCCCCAGCAGCCGCGGTCCCCCTCCCCCTCCCCCAGCAGCCACAGTCCCCCTCCCCCTCCCCCAGCAGCCGCGGTCCCCCTCCCCTCCCCCAGCAGCCACGGTCCCCCTCCCCCAGCAGCCGCGGTCCCCCTCCCACAGCAGCCGCGGTCCCCCTCCCCCTCCTCAGCCGCCGCGGTCACCCTCCCCCTCCCCCAGCAGCCTCGGTCCCCCTCCTCCCCCTCCCCCAGCAGCCGCGGTCCCCCTCCCCCAGCAGCCGCGGTTCCCGTCCCCTCCCCAGCAGCCGCGGTCCCCCTCCCCCAGCAGCCGCGGTCCCCCTCCCCCTCCCCAGCAGCCACAGTCCCCCTCCCCTCCCCCAGCAGCCGCGGTCCCCCTCCCCTCCCCCAGCAGCCACGGTCCCCCTCCCACAGCAGCCGCAGTCCCCCTCCCCCTCCTCAGCCGCCGCGGTCCCCCCTCCCCCTCCCCCAGCAGCCGCGGACCCCTCCGCCCTCCCCCAGCAGCTGCGGTCCCCCTCCCCCAGCAGCCGCGGTCCCCCTCCCCCAGCAGCCACAGTCCCCCTCCCCCTCCCCCAGCAGCCACGGTCCCCCTCCCCCAGCAGCCCCGGTCCCCCTCCCACAGCAGCCGCGGTCCCCCTCCCCCTCCCCAGCCGCCGCGGTCCCCCTCCCCCTCCCCCATCAGCCGCGGAACCCTCCGCCCTCCCCCAGCAGCTGCGGTCCCCCTCCGCCCTCCCCCAGCAGCCGGGGTCCCCCTCCCCCTCCCCCAGCAGCCGGGGTCCCCCTCCCCCTCCCCCAGCAGCCGGGGTCCCCCTCCCCCAGCAGCCGGGGTCCCCTTCCCCCAGCAGCCGGGGTCCCCCTCCCCCAGCAGCCGGGGTCCCCTTCCCCTAGCAGCCGGGGTCCCCCTCCCCCAGCAGCCGCGGTCCCCCTCCCCCTCCCCCAGCAGCCGCGGTGTTATCCGGGGCCGGCTGCTGGGCAGACGGATAGGTGGTAGAGGAGAGGGGGGCAGTGCCAGCCGCTGCCGCCGCGGAGGTGGTGTTGGCGGAGGCAGTCAGGGCGGGGCAGTGTCCCAGCTCCCTGCAGGCCTGGCACCGCAGGCCATCCGCTGTCCAAAACACCCTGTGGTCCTCCCCTTGATGGGTGTCATGTGAGAGTGTCTTCCAGAGCTGGGTGCAGCTGGGTTTTTAGCTCAGCCAGTTTGCAGTTTTTGTTTCAGTTTTGAGGAAAAGAGCTTGTCTGTGTCTGTGTTTGCAGTGAGCTGGATCTGCTGTGATCTATGTCATGAAAGACTATCTCTGAATCATTTGGGTGATTTAAACTCGTAATAGTAATGCCTTTAACCTGATGTGTTGCTGTTTAAAGGTGTTAAGTCTGTTGGATGTTTAAAGGAACATTTTGAGGGTTTATTTCGTGTTGTATTATTTTCGGGGTTCTCTTTGAAGTAAGGGGTGTTAAGTGATCCAATGTTTATTTGAAAGGTAAAGTTGAGTTCCTGAAATAAACATTGTTTTGTGTTTAAAAACCCACGTGTCCATAATTGTAATCCCACTACTGGAGAACAAGCCGTGCGCTTTCAAAAGCAACAATACATTAAAGAGGGAGGTTGGTTGAACTCATGATACATTTGGGGTTCTGAAAACGCCTCTCCCATAACATGCAGATCACAAAACGTCCCTCCGTGACCTCCTCCGGGTCAGACAGGTACAAACCTGGCGGCGGAAGGAGTAGACATGGCGGAGGGAGGGGTCCCGCAGGCCGAGCGTCAGCGGCGCCGCCCCGGACCTGACCTCCCCCAGTAGGTTGGGATGGGGGAGGAGGAGCTCGGTGGGGAGGGAGGGCGGGACGTTTGATAGAACAACACGTTCTGCGGTGGCCTCCAGCGTCTCCACCGCCACGTGTGTCCCGCCCACCGTGAGCCCCCCTTTCCAGGCCTGCAGCCCTGGATGCTCCCACTCCCACCTCAGGCAGAGGGGTGGGAGGACAGGAGGCCGGGCCTGCAGCCCTGGATGGTCCCAGTCCCACCTCAGGCAGAGGGGTTGGAGGACAGGAGGCCGGGCCTGCAACCCTGGATGGTCCCAGCCCCACCTCAGGCAGAGGGGTGGGAGGACAGGAGGCCGGGCCTGCAGCCCTGGATGCTCCCACTCCCACCTCAGGCAGAGGGGTGGGAGGACAGCAGGCCGGGCCTGCAGCCCTGGATGGTCCCAGTCCCACCTCAGGCAGAGGGGTTGGAGGACAGGAGGCCGGGCCTGCAACCCTGGATGGTCCCAGCCCCACCTCAGGCAGAGGGGTGGGAGGACAGGAGGCCGGGCCTGCAGCCCTGGATGCTCCCACTCCCACCTCAGGCAGAGGGGTGGGGGGACAGGAGGCCAGGCCTGCAGCCCTGGATGGTCCCACTCCCACCTCAGACAGAGGGGTGGGAGGACAGGAGGTTGGGCCTGCAGCCCCGGATGGTCCCAGTCCCACCTCAGGCAGAGGGGTTGGAGGACAGGAGGCCGGGCCTGCAGCCCTGGATGGTCCCACTCCCACCTCAGGCAGAGGGGTTGGAGGACAGGAGGCCGGGCCTGCAGCCCTGGATGGTCCCACTCCCACCTCAGGCAGAGGGGTGGGAGGACAGGAGGCCGGGCCTGCAACCCTGGATGGTCCCAACCCCACCTCAGGCAGAGGGGTTGGAGGACAGGAGGCCGGGCCTGCAGCCCTGGATGGTCCCACTCCCACCTCAGGCAGAGGGGTGGGAGGACAGGAGGCCGGGCCTGCAGCCCTGGATGGTCCCAGTCCCACCTCAGGCAGAGGGGTGGGAGGACAGGAGGCCGGGCCTGCAGCCCTCGATGCTCCCACTCCCACCTCAGGCAGAGGGGTGATCAAACCGTGATCTTTATCAATGATGAGAATACAGAAACAGTGGAAGTTTAAACTGTACAGATATTTCACAGCTGGATTCACACAATACAGACAGCAATGTGTCGTAGATTGTGGAAGTGCCACAAATGTTGTCAAATGCAGGACGCGGGGTCCCTCAATGTTTCAATCTTGCTGAGAGACTGTCAGCCCACAGGGACAACATTTCTGTTTAATAGGACTGATGCACAAGTTAAAATAGTTCAGTTTCAAAGTTTAAAATAACCAGTCATTGCTCTGTGCAGCTTTCGGAATCTGTCAGTGGAATTTACTTCACACAGGCAAGTTTAACAAGTGTATGGGGAACTGATTAGAAGTTTTGATGGAGATATTCCTGCATTATGGAAATGTGTGAGATCTATTTCGGGTTGGGAAATGGATTGAGGATCAAAGGAAGCAGTTGTTTTTTAACTACATTAGACTGAGAGCCTTGAAGATTCACAACTTCCATGTGCTGTGAGAAAGGATTGATTAACCAAGGCCTATTATTCAAATACTTCAGACAAGTGAATAAGCTACAGGAACATTGAATACACAGACAGAGACAAGCAGACACCTGTAATCGGAGCTTAAACTTCACGTTTAAATGTGAAGGGCTGAAATAAACAAGAGTCCACCCTGGGATTCAGTGCAATTTAAGTTCTGCTTTTCCAAAAAATAAAAATAACTATCTGCAATGAAAAATGCCTTGGACAGGACAGAGGGGTTTTGACTCTGTATTTAACCCCAGACAGTATTTGGGTTGTGAGTGTTTGATGGGCAGTGTAGATGAAGCTTTACTCTGAAACACTGGAATTCAGTCTCAGGGCTGATTTAATCGAAATGCTTCAGAATAATAATTGATATTGTACATCTCGTGTGTGTCTCAGTGACAGCTCTGAAACATGTACAGCACAATCTCATCCTGTTTCTGTGTCTCTCTCTGAAATTAGCTGGTCCATTTCCTAAATTACTCCTGACTAGATTTCAAAAGGGCTCCATTGCCTGTGAAGCAGTTTGTGATACCCAAAGGTTCTGAAAAGTGCTTTAGAAAAGTCTGTCCCCAAGCTGCTGTGAGGATGTTCAGAGTCAGTGTGTGACTTGGGTCACACACAGGCCAGATACACCTCTCCAAGTTAAAGGTGGAGAATGGATCTCGCTCCATTTGAAAGATGTCTTGACCCAGTCTGTCTGAGTTTGAGTATCTGTGTTTCTGTACACGTGTGTGTGTGTTGGGGGGGGGGGGGGTTATGTGTGGCATTCTTTACGCGGCACTGGAAGTTACACGGTAGCACAGTGGTTAGCACTGCGGCCTCACAGCTCCAGAGCCCCAGGTTGGAATCCCGGCTTGGGTCGCAGCCTGTGCGGAGTCTGCACGTTCTCCCCTTGTCCGCGTGGGTTTCTCCCGGGTGCTCCGGTTTCCCCCCTGACGTCCCGAAGGACGTGCTGTTTGGTGAATTGGACATTTTGTATTCTCCCTCAGTGTACCCGAACAGGCGCCAGAGTTTGGAGACTAGGGACTTTTCTTAGTAACTTCATTGCAGTGTGTGACTGTGTGTCTGTGTGTGTCTGTGTGTGTGTGTGTGCCTGTGTGTGCGTGTGTGTGTGTGTGTTTGTGTGTGTGTGTGTGTGTGCCTGTGTGTGTGTGTATCTGTGTGTGTGTGTGTATGCCTGTGTGTGTGTGTGCCTGTGTGTGTGTGTGTGTGTGTGTGTGTCTGTGTGTGTGTGTGTGTGTGTGTCTGTGTGTGTGTGTGTGTGTGTGCCTGTGTGTGCGTGTGTGTGTGTGTGTTTGTGTGTGTGTGTGTGTGTGCCTGTGTGTGTGTGTGTATCTGTGTGTGTGTGTGTATGCCTGTGTGTGTGTGTGCCTGTGTGTGTGTGTATCTGTGTGTGTGTGTGTGTGTATGCCTGTGTGTGTGTGTGTGTGTGTGCCTGTGTGTGTGTGTGTGTGTGTGTGTGTCTGTGTCTGTGTGTGTGTGTGTGTGTGTGTCTGTGTCTCAGTTTGACTTTGTTGAGTACTGATTGAAGATAATGAGATAGAAAGTTTGATAGAAAGTTTGGCAGCATTGTCGGTGTAAACAATAATGACAGAGACAGTGTGAACCCTGAAGAGAGCGCCATACCTGGGCCCACTCCCCTACCCCGTCGCTGTCACCCCACCTAACCTGAACATCTTTAGATACTGTGGGCAATTTGGATTGATCACGGCCAACCCACCTAACCTGCACGTCTTTGGGCGGTGGGAGGAAACCGGAGCACCCGGAGGAAGCCCACGCAGACACGGGGAGAACGTCCAGACTCCGCACAGACAGTGACCCAAGCCGGGAATCGAACCTGGGACCCTGTAGCTGTGAGGCAGCAGTGCTAACCACTGTTCAGTCCCGGCTCTGGGTCACTGTCCGTGTGGAGTTTGCACATTCTCCCCGTGTTAGCCTGGGTTTCACCCCCACAACCCAAAGATGTGCAGGGCAGGTGGATGGGCGGCGCTAAATTGCCCCTGAATTGGAAAAACTGAACTGGGCTCTGGATTTATTGAAAAAATCTTTTTATTGCCGTTTCCACAATTCTGTGCATTGCGGCTAGTTTACATTTCTCAGAGAGTGAAAAGGCTTTCTCTTACGTTTCTATCGTTACAAACTGTTGCCGTTCAGTTCGGCGTGTCTGCCCCCCCCCCCAAACCCCCTTTCCCTAACCCTTCCCCTCTCCCCCCCGCAGACCCTCCGTGATGCCCTTCCGGGCCGACCTGGTGTGTGACCCCCCCTGCTCCTTGTTTACCCCCTTACCCCCCCTTTCTTTTCTCCCTCCATCGGTTTCAGCCGTGTTCTTTCAGTGGATTGGGGGGGGGGGGGGTTCCCCCTCCCATCTCTCTCAGTGGGGGAAGGGGTCCCCCTCCATCCCTCTCGGTGGGGGGGGTTACCCCCTCTCCATCTCTCTCGGTGGGGGGGGGATGTTCCCCCCTCTCCATCTTCCTCGGTGGGGTGGGGGTTCCCCCCTCTCCATCTCTCTCGGTGGGGGGGGGTCCCCCCCTCTCCATCCCTCTCGGTGGGGGCAGGGTTCCCCCCTCTCCATCCCTCTCGGTGGGAGGTGGTTCCCCCTCTCCATCTTTCTCGGTGGGGGGATTCCCCCCTCTCCATCCCTCTCAGTGGGGGGGGTTTCCCCCTCTCCATCCCTCTCGGTAGGGGGGATCCCCCCTCTCCATCCCTCTCGGTGGGGAGGTGGCTCCCCCTCTCCATCTCTCTCGGTGGGGGTGGGGGTTCCCCCCTCTCCATCCCTCTCGGTGGGGGTGGTGGCTCCCCCTCTCCATCTCTCTCGGTGGGGGTGGGGGTTCCCCCCTCTCCATCCCTCCTGGTGGGGGGTTCCCCCCTCTCCATCCCTCTCGGTGGGGGGGGGGCGTCCCCCCTCTTGATCTCTCTCGGTGGAGGGGGGGTCCCCCCTCTCAATCCCTCTCAGTGGGGGGGGTCCCCCCTCTCCATAACTCTCGGTGGGGGGAGGATTCCCCCCTCCATCTCTCTCGGTGTGGGGGGATTCCCCCTCTCCATCTCTCTCGGTGGGGAGGGGTCCCCCCTCTCCATATCTCTCGGTGGGGTGGGGGTTCCCCCCTCTCCATCCCTCTCGGTGGGGGGGGTTCCTCCTCTCCGTCTCTCTCGGTGGGGGGTCCCCCCTCTCCA
This sequence comes from Scyliorhinus torazame, assembly GCF_047496885.1. Lineage (NCBI taxonomy): Eukaryota > Metazoa > Chordata > Chondrichthyes > Carcharhiniformes > Scyliorhinidae > Scyliorhinus > Scyliorhinus torazame. Next base: position 1,717,591 of record NW_027307770.1, read on the forward strand.
TCACTCTCGGTGGGGGGGGGGGTGTTACCCCCTCTCCATGTCTCTCATAGAACATTACGGCGCATTACAGGCCCTTCGGCCCTCGATGTTGCGCCGACCTGTGAAACCACTCTAAAGCCCATCTACGCTATTCCCTTATCGTCCATATGTCTATCCAATGACCATTTGAATGCCCTTAGTGTTGGCGAGTCCACTACTGTTGCAGCAGGGCATTCCACGCCCTTACTACTCTCTGAGTAAAGAATCTACCTCTGACATCTGTCTTATATCTATCTCCCCTCAATTTAAAGCTATGTCCCCTCGTGCTTGACATCACCATCCAAGGAAAAAGACTCTCACTGTCCACCCTATCCAATCCTCTGATCATCTTGTATGCCTCAATTAAGTCACCTCTTAACCTTCTTCTCTCTATCGAAAACAGCCTCAAGTCCCTCAGCCTTTCCTCATAAGATCTTCCCTCCATACCAGGCAACATTCTGGTAAATCTCCTCTGCACCCTTTCCAATGCTTCCACATCCTTCCTATAATGCGGCGACCAGAACTGTACGCAATTCTCCAAATGCGGCCGCACCAGAGTTTTGTACAGCTGCAACATGACCTCATGGCTCCGAAACTCAGACACTCTACCAATAAAAGCTAACACACCGTACGCCTTCTTAACAACCCTCTCAACTTGAGTGGCAACTTTCAGGGATCTATGTATATGGACACCGAGATCTCTCTGCTCATCCACACTGCCAAGAATCTTACCATTAGCCCAGTACTCTGTCTTCCTGTTATTCCTTCCTAAATGAATCACCTCACACTTTTCTGCATTAAACTTCATTTGCCACCTCTCAGCCCAGCGCTGCAGCTTATCTATGTCCCTCTGTAACTTGTAACATCCTTCCGCACTGTCCACAACTCCACCGACTTTAGTGTCATCTGCAAATTTACTCACCCATCCTTCTACGCCCTCCTCCAGGTCATTTATAAAAATGACAAACAGCAGTGGATCCAAAACAGATCCTTGTGGTACACTACTAGTAACTGGACTCCAGTCTGAACACTTCCCATCAACCACAACCCTTTGTCTTCTTCCAGCTAGCCAATTTCTGATCCAAACTGCTAAATCTCCCTGAATCCCATGCTTCCGTATTTTCTGCAGTAGCCTACCGTGGGGAACCTTGTCAAACGCTGTACTGAAATCCATATACACCACATCAACTGCTTTACCCTCATCCACCTGTTTCTCACCTTCTCAAAGAACTCTATATGGTTTGTGAGGCACAACCGACCCTTCACGAAACCGTGTTGACTATGTCTAATCAAATTATTCCTTTCCAGATGATTATGCACCCTATCTCTTATAAACCTTTCCAAGAGTTTGCCCACAACAGAAGAAAGGCTCACTGGTCTATATTTACCGGGGTTGTCTCTACTCTCCTTCTTGAACAAGGGGACAACATTTGCTATCCTCCAGTCTTCTGGCACTATTCCTGTTGACAAAGATGACTTAAAGATCAAAGCCAAAGGCTCTGTAATCTCCTCGCTAGCTTCCCAGAGAATCCTAGGATAAATCGTATCCGGCCCAGGGGACTTATCAATGTTCACCCTTTCCAGAATAGTTAACACCTCCTCCTTATGAACCTCAATCCCTTCTAGTATAGTAGCCTGAATCTCAGTATTCTCCTCGTCAACATTGTCTTTTTGCTGTGTGAATAGTGATGAAAAATATTCATATAGTACCTCGCCTATCTCCTCGGACTCCAAGCACAACTTCCCACTACTGTCCTTGACTGGCCCTACTCTTACCCTAGTCATTCGTTTATTCCTGACATATCTATAGAAAGCTTTAGGGTTATCCTTGATCCTACCTTCCAAAGACTTCTCATGTCCCCTCCTGGCTCTTCTTAGCTCTCTCTTTAGGTCCTTCCTAGCTAACTTGTAACTCTCGTGCGCCCTTACTGAACCTTCATGTCTCATCTTTACATACGCCTCCTTCCTTCTTCCTCTAGACAAGTGTTTCAACTGCCTTAGTAAACCACGGTTCCCTTGCTCGACCACTTCCTCCCTGCCTGACAGGTACATACTTATCAAGGACACGCAGTAGCTGTTCCTTGAACAATCTCCACATTTCCATTGTGCCCATCCCCTGCAGTTTTCCTCTCCGTCTCGGTGGGGGTGGGGGGAAGGGTCCCCCCTCTCCATCTCTCTCGGTGGGTGGGGGGTTCCCGCCTCTCCATCTCCCTCGGTGGGGGGGGGGGGGTCCCCCTCTCCATCTCTCTCGGTGGGGGAGTCCCCCCTCTCCATCTCTCTCGGTGGGGGGTCCCCCCTCTACATCTCTCTCGTTGGGGTGGGTCCACCCTCTCCATCTCTCTCGGTGGGGTCAGGGTTCCCCCCTCTCCATCTCTCAGTGGAGGGGGGACCCCCCTCCATCTCTCTCGGCAGGGGGGGGGTCCACCCTCTCCATCTCTCTCGGTGGAGGGGGAGTTCCTCCCTCTCCATCTCTCTCGGTGGGTGGGGGGTTCCCGCCTCTCTGTCTCTCTCGGTGGGGGGGTCCCCCCTCTCCATCTCTCTCGCTGGGGGAGTCCCCCCTCTCCATCTCTCTCGGTGGGGGGTCCCCTCTCTCCATCTCTCTCGGTGGGGGGGACCCCGTCTCCATCTCTCTCGGCGGGGGGGGGGGGGGGTCCACCCTCTCCATCTCTCTCGGTGGAGGGGGAGTTCTTCCCTCTCCATCTCTCTCGGTGGGGGCAGGGTTCACCCCTCTCCATCTCTCTTGGTGGGGGGACCCCCTCTCCATCTCTCTCGGCGGGGGGGGGGAAGGTGGTCCACCCTCTCCATCTCTCTCGGTGGAGGGGGAGTTCCCCCCTCTCCATCTCTCCCGTTGGGGGGGGGTGGTTCCACCCTCTCCATCTCTCTCTCGGTGGGGGGGGGGGTTCCCCCTTCTCCATCATGCTTTGTGGGGGGTCTCCTTCTCCATCTCTCTCGGTGGGGGGAGGGGGGTTCCACCCACTCCATCTCTCTCTGTGGGGGGGTACCCCTTCTCCATCTCGCTCGGTGGATGGGTGTTCCCCTTCTCCATCTCTCTCGGTGGGGGGGTTCCCCTTCTCCATCTCTCTCGGTGGGGGGGGTTCCCCTTCTCCATCTCTCTCGGCAAGGGGGGGGGGGGGGGAGGGTGTTCTCCCTTCTCCATCTCTCTCGGTCTCTGCGTCTCTCCGTCACTCTCTGGGACTCTGCCAAAACAAAATCCACAATCAGCAGTCGGCCATTTTATGTCAGTTCACGGTGGCCATTTTATGTCAGTTCACGGTGGCCATTTTACATCAGTTCACGATAGCCATTCGTATGTCAGTTCACAATGGCCATTGTATGTCAGTTCACGGTGGCCTTTTTATGTCGGTTCACGGGAGCCATTTTATGTCAGTTCACAATAGCAATTTTATGTCAGCTAACAATGGACAGTTCATGTCAGTTAACGGGGGCCTTATTAGGTCAGGTCGCAATGGCCATTTTATATCAGTTCACGGTGGCCATTGTATATCAGTTCACAATGGCCATTTTATGTCAGTTCACAATGGCCATTTTATGTCAGTTCACAATGGCCATTTTATGTCAGTTCACAATAGCCATTTTATGTCAATTTGCAATGGCCATTTTATGTCAGTTCACGGTGGCCATTGTATGTCAGTTCAGAATGGCCATTTTATGTCAATTTGCAATGGACAGTTTATGTCGGTTCAAGGGGGCCTTTTTTTCTCAATTCACGGTGGCCATTTTATGTCAGCTCACGGTGGCCATTTTATGTCAGTTCACAGTGGCCATTTTATGTCAGTTCACAATGGCCATTTTATGTCAGTTCACGGTGGCCATTTTATGTCAGTTCACAATGGCCATTTTATGTCAGTTCACGGGGGCCATTTTATGTCAGGTCGCAATGGCCATTTTATGTCAGTTCACAATGGACAGTTTATGTCAGTTCACGGGGGCCATTTTATGTCAGGTCGCAATAACCATTGTATGTCAGTTCAGAATGGACAGTTTATGTCAGTTCATGGGGGCCTTTTTATGTCAGGTCGCAAAGGCCATTGTATGTCAGTTCACAATGGACAGTTTATGTCAGTTCACGGGGGCCTTTTTATGTCAGGTCGCAATGGCCATTTTATGTCAGTTCACGGTAGCCATTTTATGTCAGTTCGCAATGGCCATTTTATGTCAGTTCACGGGGGCCATTTTATGTCAGTTCACATTGGCCATTTTATGTCAGTTCACCGGGGCCATTGTATGTCAGTTCACAATGGCCATTTTATGTCAGTTCACGGGGTCCATTGTATGTCAGTTCACATTGGCCTTTGAATGTCAGTTCACAATGGCCATTTTATGTCAGTTTGCTATGGCCATTTTTTCTCAGTTGACGGTGGCCATTTTGTGTCAGTTCACGGTGGCCATTGTATGTCAGTTCACAATGGCCATTTTATGTCAGTTTGCAATGGCCATTTTATCTCAGTTGCGGTGGCCAGTTCATGTTTGGTTCACGGGGGCCATGTTATGTCAGTTCACAGTGGCCATTTTATGTCAGTTCACGGGGTCCATTTTATGTCAGTTCACGATAGCCATTAGTATGTCAGTTCACAATGGCCATTGTATGTCAGTTCACGGTGGCTATTTTATGTCGGTTCACGGGAGCCATTTTATGTCAGTTCACAAGAGCAATTTTATGTCAGTTAACAATGGACAGTTCATGTCAGTTCACAATGGCCATTGTATGTCAGTTCACAATGGCCATTTTATGTCAGTTTGTAATGGCCATTTTTTCTCAGTTGACGGTGGCCATTTTGTGTCAGTTCACAGTGGCCATTGTATGTCAGTTCACAATGGCCATTGTATGTCAGTTCACAATGGCCATTTTATGTCAGTTTGTAATGGCCATTTTTTCTCAGTTGACGGTGGCCATTTTGTGTCAGTTCACGGTGGCCATTGTATGTCAGTTCACAATGGCCATTTTATGTCAGTTTGCAATGGCCATTTTATCTCAGTTGCGGTGGCCAGTTCATGTTGGTTCACGGGGGCCATGTTATGTAAGTTCACGGTGGCGATTTTATGTCCGTTCACGGGGGCCATTTTATGTCAGTTCATGGTGGCTATTGTATGTCAGTACACAATTGTCATTTTATGTCAGTTCACGGTGGTCATTTTATCTCAGTTCACAGTGGCCATTTTATGTCAGTTCACGGGGGCCATTTTATTCAGTCGATGGGGGGCATTTTATGTCAGTACATGGTGGCCATTTTATATCAGTTCACGGTGGTCATTTTATGTCGGTTGACGGGGCCATTTTATGTCAGCTCGCAATGGCCATTTTATGTCAGTTCACGGTGGCCATTGTATGTCAGTTCATGGCGTCCATTGTATGTCAGTTCACAATGGACAGTTTATGTCAGTTCACGGGGGCCCTTTTATGTCAGGTCACAATGGCCATTTTATGTCAGGTCACGGGGGCCATTGTATGTCAGTTCACAATGGCCATTGTATGTCAGTTCGCAATGGCCATTTTATGTCAGTTCACAGTGGCCATTTTATGTCAAATCACGGTAGCCATTGTATATCAGTTCACAGTGGCCATTTTATGTCAATTCACGGTAGCCATTGTATATCAGTTCACAATGGCCATTTTATGTCAGTTCATGGTGGCCATTGTATGTCAGTTCATGGTGGCCATTTTATGTCAGTTCACCATGGCCATTTTATGTCAGTTCACAATGGCCATTTTACGTCAGGTTGCAATGGCCATTTTATCTCAGTTGACGGTGGCCATTTTATGTCAGTTCACGGTGGCCATTGTATGTCAGATCACAATGACCATTTTATGTCCGTTTGCAATGGCCATTTAATCTCAGTTGCGGTGGCCAGTTCATGTTGGTTCACGGGGGCCATTTTATGTCAGTTCACGGTGGCCATGTTATGTCAGGTCACGGGGGCCATTTTATGTCAGTTCATGGTGGCCATTTTATCTCAGTTCACGGTGGCCATTTTATGTCAGTTCACGGGGGCCATTTTATTCAGTCAAAGGGGCCATTTAATGTCAGTACACGGTGGCCATTTTATGTCAGTTCATGGTGGTCATTTTATGTCGTTTGAAGGTGGCCATTTTATTTCAGCTCGCAATGGCCATTTTATGTCAGTTCACGGTGGCCATTGTATGTCAGTTCACGGCGGCCATTTTATGTCAGGTCACGGTGGCTATTTTATGTTAGCTCACGGCAGCCATTTTATGTTCATTCACGGTGGCCATTTTATGTCAGTTCACGGCAGCCATTTTATGTCAGTTCACGGTGGTCATTTTATGTCGGTTGAAGGGGCCATTTTATGTCAGCTCACAGCAGCCATTTTATGTCAGTTCACGGTGGCCATTATATGTCAGTTCACGGTGGCCATTTTATGTCAGTTCCCGGTGGCCATTTTATGTCAGTTCACGGCAGTCTTTTTATGTCAGTACACGGCAACCATTTCTGGCAATTTTCAGCCATCCCACAGCCAGCACTGCCTGTGCTCCCCCCACACAGCCAGCACTGTCAGTGCTCCCCCCACACAGCCAGCACTGTCAGTGCTCCCCCCACACAGCCAGCACTGCCAGTGCTCCACCCACACAGCCAGCACTGTCAGTGCTCCCACCACACAGCCAGCACTGTCAGTGCTACCGCACACAGCCAGCGCGATCAGTGCTCCCCTCACACAGCCAGCACTGTCAGTGCTCCCACAACACAGCCAGCACTGGCAGTGCTCCCACCACAAAGCCAGCACTGTCAGTGCTCCCCCACACAGCCAGCACTGTCAGTGCTCCCCTACACAGCCAACACTGGCAGTGCTCCCACCACACAGCCAGCATTGTCAGTGCTCCCCCACACAGCCAGCACCGTCTGTGCTCCCCCACGCAGCCAGCACTGTCAGTGCTCCCCCCACAGCCAGCACTGTCTGTGCTCCCACCACACAGCCAGCACTGTCAGTGCTCCCACCACACAGCCAGCACTGTCAGTGCTCCCACCACACAGCCAGCACTGTCAGTGCTCCCACCACAGAGTCAGCACTGTCAGTGCTCCCACCCCACAGCCAGCACTGTCAGTGCTCCCCCACACAGCCAGCACTGTCAGTGCTCCCACCACACATCCAGCACTGTCAGAGCTCCCCCGACACAGCCAGCACTGTCAGTGCTCCCCCACACAGCCAGCACTGTCACTGCTCCCCCACACAGTCAGCACTGTCAGTGCTCCCACCAGACAGCCAGCACTGTCAGTGCTCCCCACACATCCAGCACTGTCAGTGCTCCCCTCACACAGCCAGGACTGTCAGAGCTCCCCCCACACAGCCAGCACTGTCAGTGCTCCCCCACACAGCCAGCACTGTCAGTGCTCCCACCACACAGCCAGCACTGTCAGTGCTCCGCCCACGCAGCCAGCACTGTCAGTGCTCCCACCACAGAGCCAGCACTGTCAGTGCTCCCCCCACACAGCCAGCACTGCCAGCGCTGCTCCTACACAGACAGCACTGTCAGTGTCCTCCCCCCACACAGACAGCACTGTCAGTGCTCCCAACACACAGCCATCCCTGTCAGTGCTCCCACCGCACAGCCAGCACTGTCAGTGCTACCCCACACAGCCAGCACTGTCAGTGCTCCCCCACACAGCCAGCACTGTCAGTGCTCCCCCACACAGCCAGCACTGGCAGTGCTCCCCACACAGCCAGCACAGTCAGTGCTCCCCCAACACAGCCAGCACTGTCAGTGATCCCCCCACACAGCCAGCACTGTGAGAGCTCCGCACACACATCCAGCACTGTCAGCGCTCCCACCACACAGCCAGCACTGTCAGTGCTCCCACCACACAGCCAGCACTGTGAGTGCTCCCACAACACAGCCAGCATTGTCAGTGCTTCACACACAGACAGCACTGTCAGTGCTCCCCCCACACAGCCAGCACTGTCAGTGCTCCCCCACACAGTCAGCACGATCAGTGCTCCCCCACAAAGCCAGCACTGTCAGTGCTCCCCCACACAGCCAGCACTGTCAGTGCTCCCACCACACAGCCAGCACTGTCAGTGCTCCCACCACACAGCCAGCACTGTCACTTCTCTCACTACACAGCCAGCACTGTCAGTGCTCCCCCCACGTAGACAGCACTGTCAGTGCTCCCCCACACAGACAGCACTGTCTGTGCTGCCCCCACACAGCCAGCACAGTCTGTGCTCCCCCCACACAGCCAGCACTGTCAGTGCTCTCACTACACAGCCAGCACTGTCAGTGCTCCCCAACAGAGCCAGCACTGTCAGTGCTCCCACCACGCAGCCAGCACTGGCAGTGCTCCCCCACACAGCCAGCACTGTCAGAGCTCCCCCCCACACAGCCAGCAGTGTCAGTGCTCCCACCACACTGCCAGCACTGTCAGTTCTCTCACTACACAGCCAGCACTGTCAGTGCTCCCCCCACGCAGACAGCACTGTCTGTGCTGCCCCCACACAGCCAGCACTGTCTGTGCTCCCCTCACACAGCCAGCACTGTCAGTGCTCCCCCACACAGCCAGCACTGTCAGTGCTCCCACCACACAGCCAGCACTGCCAGAGCTCCCCGACACAGCCAGCACTGTCAGTGCTCCCCCACACAGCCAGCACTGTCACTGCTCCCCCACACAGTCAGCACTGTCAGTGCTCCCACCAGACAGCCAGCACTGTCAGTGCTCCCCACACATCCAGCACTGTCAGTGCTCCCCCCACACAGCCAGGACTGTCAGAGCTCCCCAACACAGCCAGCACTGTCAGTGCTCCCCCCACACAGCCAGCACTGTTAGTGCTCCCACCACACAGCCAGCACTGTCAGTGCTCCGCCCACGCAGCCAGCACTGTCAGTGCTCCCACCACAGAGCCAGCACTTTCAGTGCTCCCCCACACAGCCAGCACTGCCAGCGCTGCTCCTACACAGACAGCACTGTCAGTGTCCTCCCCCACACAGGCAGCACTGTCAGTGCTCCCAACACACAGCCATCTCTGTCAGTGCTCCCACCGCACAGCCAGCACTGTCAGTGCTACCCCACACAGCCAGCACTGTCAGTGCTCCCCCACACAGCCAGCACTGTCAGTGCTCCCCCACACAGCCAGCACTGGCAGTGCTCCCCCACACAGCCAGCACAGTCAGTGCTCCCCCCACACAGCCAGCACTGTCAGTGCTCCCCCCACACAGCCAGCACTGTCAGAGCTCCGCACACACATCCAGCACTGTCAGTGCTCCCACCACACAGCCAGCACTGTCAGTGCTCCCACCACTCAGCCAGCACTGTCAGTGCTCCCACCACACTGCCAGCACTGTCAGTTCTCTCACACACAGACAGCACTGCCAGTGCTCCCCCCACACAGCCAGCACTGTCAGTGCTCCCCCCACACAGCCAGCACTGTCAGTGCTCCCCCACACAGTCAGCACGATCAGTGCTCCCCCACAAAGCCAGCACTGTCAGTGCTCCCCCACACAGCCAGCACTGTCAGTGCTCCCACCACACAGCCAGCACTGTCAGTGCTCCCACTACACAGCCAGCACTGTCACTTCTCTCACTACACAGCCAGCACTGTCAGTGCTCCCCCCACGTAGACAGCACTGTCAGTGCTCCCCCACACAGACAGCACTGTCTGTGCTGCCCCCACACAGCCAGCACAGTCTGTGCTCCCCCCACACATCCAGCACTGTCAGTGCTCTCACTACACAGCCAGCACTGTCAGTGCTCCCCAACAGAGCCAGCACTGTCAGTGCTCCCACCACGCAGCCAGCACTGGCAGTGCTCCCCCACACAGCCAGCACTGTCAGAGCTCCCACCCCACACAGCCAGCAGTGTCAGTGCTCCCACCACACTGCCAGCACTGTCAGTTCTCTCACTACACAGCCAGCACTGTCAGTGCTCCCGCCACGCAGACAGCACTGTCAGTGCTCCCCACACTGACAGCACTGTCTGTGCTGCCCCCACACAGCCAGCACTGTCTGTGCTCCCCCCACACAGCCAGCACTGTCAGTGCTCTCACCACACAGCCAGCACTGTCAGTGCTCCCCCACAGAGCCAGCACTGTCAGTGCTCCCACCACGCAGCCAGCACTGTCAGTGCTCCCCCACACAGCCAGCACTGTCAGAGCTCCCCCCCCCCCACACAGCCAGCAGTGTCAGTGCTCCCCCACACAGCCAGCACTGTCAGTGCTCCCCCACACAGCCAGCACTGTCAGTGCTCTCACCACACAATCAGAACTGTCAGTGCTCCCCCCACACAGCCAGCACTGTCAGTGCTCCCACCACACAACCAGCACTGTCCGTGCTCCTCAAAGAGCCAGCACTGTCTGTGCTCCTCCCACACACAGCCAGCACTGTCAGTGCTCTCACCACACAGCCAGCACGGTCACTGCTCCCCCCCACACAGCCAGCACTGTCAGTGCTCCCATCACACAGCCAACACTGCCAGTGCTCACACCACACAGCCAGCACTGTCAGTGCTCCCCCCACACAGCCAGCACTGTCAGTGCTCCTACCCACACAGCCAGCACTGTCAGTGCTCCTACCCACACAGCCAGCACTGTCAGTGCTTCCACCACACAGCCAGCACTGTCAGTGCTCAGCCCACACAGCCTGCACTGTCAGTGCTCCCACCACACAGCCAGCACTGTCAGTGCTCCCACCACACAGCCAGCACTGTCAGTCCTCCCCCCAAACAGCCAGCACTGTCAGTGCTCCGCCACAAAGCCAGCACTGTCAGTGCTTCCCCCCACACAGCCAGCACGGTCAGAGCTCCCACCACACAGCCAGCACTGTCAGTGCTCCCCCACAGAGCCAGCACTGTCAGTGCTTCCCCCCACACAGCCAGCACGGTCAGAGCTCCCACCACACAGCCAGCACTGTCAGTGCTCCCACCACACAGCCAGCACTGTCAGTGCTCCCCCACAGAGCCAGCACTGTCAGTGCTCCCACCACACAGCCAGCACTGTCAGTGCTCCCCCACACAGCCAGCACTGTCAGTGCTCCCCCCCCACACAGCCAGCAGTGTCAGTGCTTCCCCCACACAGCCAGCACTGTCAGTGCTCCCCACACAGACAGCACTGTCAGAGCTCCCCACACAGACAGCACTGCCAGTGCTACCCCCACTCAGCCAGCACTGTCAGTGCTCCCCACAGAGCCAGCACTTTCAGTGCTCCCACCACACAGCCAGCACTGTCAGTGCTCCCACCACACAGCCAGCACTGTCAGTGCTACCGCACACAGCCAGCGCTATCAGTGCTCCCCTCACACAGCCAGCACTGTCAGTGCTCCCACCACACAGCCAGCACTGTCACTGCTCCCACCACACAGCCAGCACTGTCAGTGCTCCCCCACACAGCCAGCACTGTCAGTGCTCCCTTATACAGCCGACACTGGCAGTGCTCCCACCACACAGCCAGCACTGTCAGTGCTCCCCACACAGCCAGGACCGTCTGTGCTCCCCCACGCAGCCAGCACTGTCAGTGCTCCCCCCCACAGCCAGCACTGTCTGTGCTCCCACCACACAGCCAGCACTGTCAGTGCTCCCACCACACAGCCAGCACTGTCAGTGCTCCCACCACACAGCCAGCTCTGTCAGTGCTCCCACCACACAGCCAGCACTGTCAGTGCTCCCACCCCACAGCCAGCACTGTCAGTGCTCCCCCACACAGCCAAACTGTCAGTTCTCCCCCACACAGCCAGTACTGTCACTGCAACCCCACACAGTCAGCACTGTCAGTGCTCCCACCAGACAGCCAGCACTGTCAGTGCTCCCCACACATCCAGCACTGTCAGTGCTCCCCCACACAGCCAGGACTGTCAGAGCTCCCCCCACACAGCCAGCACTGTCAGTGCTCACCCACACAGCCAGCACTGTCAGTGCTCCCACCACACAGCCAGCACTGTCAGTGCTCCGCCCACGCAGCCAGCACTGTCAGTGCTCCCACCACAGAGCCAGCACTGTCAGTGCTCCCCCACACAGCCAGCACTGCCAGCGCTGCTCCTACACAGACAGCAATGTCAGTGTCCTCCCCCCACACAGACAGCACTGTCAGTGCTGCCAACACACAGCCAGCACTGTCAGTGCTACCCCACACAGCCAGCACTGTCAGTGCTCCCCCACACAGCCAGCACTGTCAGTGCTCCCCCACACAGCCAGCACTGGCAGTGCTCCCCCACACAGCCAGCACAGTCAGTGCTCCCCCCACACAGCCAGCACTGTCAGTGCTCCCCCCACACAGCCAGCACTGTCAGAGCTCCGCACACACATCCAGCACTGTCAGTGCTCCCACCACACAGCCAGCACTGTCAGTGCTCCCACCACACAGCCAGCACTGTCAGTGCTCCCACAACACAGCCAGCATTGTCAGTGCTTCACACACAGACAGCACTGTCAGTGCTCCCCCCACACAGCCAGCACTGTCAGTGCTCCCCCCACAGAGCCAGCACTGTCAGTGCTCCCCCACACAGTCAGCACGATCAGTGCTCCCCCACAAAGCCAGCACTGTCAGTGCTCCCCCACACAGCCAGCACTGTCAGTGCTCCCACCACACAGCCAGCACTGTCAGTGCTCCCCCCACGTAGACAGCACTGTCAGTGCTCCCCCACACAGACAGCACTGTCTGTGCTGCCCCCACACAGCCAGCACAGTCTGTGCTCCCCCCACACAGCCAGCACTGTCAGTGCTCTCACTACACAGCCAGCACTGTCAGTGCTCCCCAACAGAGCCAGCACTGTCAGTGCTCCCACCACGCAGCCAGCACTGGCAGTGCTCCCCCACACACAGCCAGCACTGTCAGTGCTCTCACCACACAGCCAGCAGGGTCACTGCTCCCCCCCCACACAGCCTGCACTGTCAGTGCTCCCACCACACAGCCAACACTGCCAGTGCTCACACCACACAGCCAGCACTGTCAGTGCTCCCCCCACACAGCCAGCACTGTCAGTGCTCCTACCCACACAGCCAGCACTGTCAGTGCTCCTACCCACACAGCCAGCACTGTCAGTGCTCCCACCACACAGCCAGCACTGTCAGTGCTCAGCCCACACAGCCAGCACTGTCAGTGCTCCCACCACACAGCCAGCACTGTCAGTGCTCCCACCACACAGCCAGCACTGTCAGTCCTCACACCACGCAGCCAGCACTGTCAGTGCTCCCCCACACAGCCAGCACTGTCAGAGCTCCCCCCCCCCCACACAGCCAGCAGTGTCAGTGCTCCCCCACACAGCCAGCACTGTCAGTGCTCCCCCACACAGCCAGCACTGTCAGTGCTCTCACCATACAGTCAGAACTGTCAGTGCTCCCCCCACACAGACAGCACTATCAGTGCTCCCATCACACAACCAGCACTGTCCGTGCTCCCCAAAGAGCCAGCACTGTCTGTGCTCCTCCCACACACAGCCAGCACTGTCAGTGCTCTCACCACACAGCCAGCACGGTCACTGCTCCCCCCACACAGCCAGCACTGTCAGTGCTCCCACCACACAGCCAACACTGCCAGTGCTCACACCACACAGCCAGCACTGTCAGTGCTCCCCCCACACAGCCAGCACTGTCAGTGCTCCTACCCACACAGCCAGCACTGTCAGTGCTCCTACCCACACAGCCAGCACTGTCAGTGCTCCTACCCACACAGCCAGCACTGTCAGTGCTTCCACCACACAGCCAGCACTGTCAGTGCTCCCCCACACAGCCAGCACTGTCAGTGCTCCCCCACACAGCCAGCACTGTCAGTGCTCCCACCCCACACAGCCAGCACTGTCAGTGCTCCTACCCACACAGCCAGCACTGCCAGTGCTCCTACCCACACAGCCAGCACTGTCAGTGCTCCTACCCACACAGACAGCACTGTCAGTGCTTCTACCCACACAGCCAGCACTGTCACTGCTCCTACCCACACAGCCAGCACTGTCAGTGCGCCCCCCACACAGCCAGCACTGTCACTGCTCCTACCCACACAGCCAGCACTGTCAGTGCTCCTACCCACACAGCCAGCACTGTCAGTGCTTCCACCACACAGCCAGCACTGTCAGTGCTCCCCCACACAGCCAGCACTGTCAGTGCTCTCCCACACAGACAGCACTGTCAGTGCTCCCACCACACAGCCAGCACTGTCAGTGCTCCCCCCACACAGCCAGCACTGTCAGTGCTCCCCCCACACAGCCAGCACTGTCAGTGCTCCCACCACACAGCCAGCACTGTCAGTCCTCCCCCCACACAGCCAGCACTGTCAGTGCTTCCCCCACAAAGCCAGCACTGTCAGTGCTTCCCCCACACAGGCAGCACTGTCAGTGCTCCCCCCACGCAGACAGCACTGTCAGTGCTCCCCTACACAGACAGCACTGTCAGTGCTCCTCCCACACAGCCAGCACTGTCTGTGCTCCCCCCACACAGCCAGCACTGTCAGGGCTCCCACCACACAACCAGCACTGCCAGTGCTCCCACCACACAACCAGCACTGTCAGAGCTCCCACCACACAGCCAGCACTGTCAGTGCTCCCCCACAGAGCCAACACTGTCAGTGCTCCCACCACTCAGCCAGCACTGTCAGTGCTCCCCCACAGAGCCAGCACTGTCAGTGCTCCCACCACACAGCCAGCACTGTCAGTGCTCCCCCACAGAGCCAACACTGTCAGTGCTCCCACCACACAGCCAGCACTGTCAGTGCTCCCCCACAGAGCCAGCACTGTCAGTGCTCCCACCACACAGCCAGCACTGTCAGTGCTCCCCCCACACAGCCAGCACTGTCAGTGCTCCCCCCCACACAGCCAGCAGTGTCAGTGCTTCCCCCACACAGCCAGCACTGTCAGTGCTCCCCCACACAGCCAGCACTGTCAGTGCTCCCCCCACACAGACAGCACTGTCAGTGCTCCCCACACAGACAGCACTGTCAGTGCTACCCCCACTCAGCCAGCACTGTCAGTGCTCCCCACAGAGCCACCACTTTCAGTGCTCCCCCACACAGCCAGCACTGTCAGTGCTCCCCACAAAGCCAGCACCGTCAGTGCTCCCCCCACACACCCAGCACTGTCAGTCCTCCCCCCACACAGCCAGCACTGTCAGTGCTCTCACCACACAGCCAGCACGGCCACTGCTCCCCCCACACAGCCAGCACTGTCAGTGCTCCCAACACACAGCCAACACTGCCAGTGCTCACCCACACAGCCAGCACTGTCAGTGCTCCCCCCACACAGCCAGCACTGTCACTGCTCCTACCCACACAGCCAGCACTGTCAGTGCTCCTACCCACACAGCCAGCACTGTCAGTGCTTCCACCACACAGCCAGCACTGTCAGTCCTCCCCCCACACAGCCAGCACTGTCAGTGCTCCCCCACACAGCCAGCACTGTCAGTGCTTCCACCACACAGCCAGCACTGTCAGTCCTCCCCCCACTCAGCCAGTACTGTCAGTGCTCAGCCCACACAGCCAGCACTGTCAGTGCTCCCATCACACAGCCAGCACTGTCAGTGCTCCCACCACACAGCCAGCACTGTCAGTTCTCTCACCACACAGCCAGCACTGTCAGTGCTCCCCCACGCAGACAGCACTGTCAGTGCTCCCCTACACAGACAGCACTGTCAGTGCTCCCACCCCACACAGACAGCACTGTCAGTGCTCCCCCACACAGCCAGCACTGTCTGTGCTCCCCCCACACAGCCAGCACTGTCAGGGCTCCCACCACACAACCACCCCTGCCAGTGCTCCCACCACACAGCCAGCACTGTCAGAGCTCCCACCACACAGCCAGCACTGTCAGTGCTCCCCCACAGAGCCTACACTGTCAGTGCTCCCACCACACAGCCAGCACTGTCAGTGCTCCCACGACTCAGCCAGCACTGTCAGTGCTCCCCCACAGAGCCAGCACTGTCAGTGCTCCCACCACACAGCCAGCACTGTCAGTGCTCCCCCACACAGACAGCACTGTCAGAGCTCCCACCACACAGCCAGCACTGTCAGTGCTCCCCCACAGAGCCAACACTGTCAGTGCTCCCACCACACAGCCAGCACTGTCAGTGCTCCCCCACAGAGCCAGCACTGTCAGTGCTCCCACCACACAGCCAGCACTGTCAGTGCTCCCCCCACACAGCCAGCACTGTCAGTGCTCCCCCCCACACAGCCAGCAGTGTCAGTGCTTATCCCACACAGCCAGCACTGTCAGTGCTCCCCCACAGAGCCAACACTGTCAGTGCTCCCACCACACAGCCAGCACTGTCAGTGCTCCCCCACAGAGCCAGCACTGTCAGTGCTCCCACCACACAGCCAGCACTGTCAGTGCACCCCCACACAGACAGCACTGTCAGTGCTCCCCACACAGACAGCACTGTCAGTGCTACCCCCACTCAGCCAGCACTGTCAGTGCTCCCCACAGAGCCAGCACTTTCAGTGCTCCCCCACACAGCCAGCACTGTCAGTCCTCCCCCCACACAGCCAGCACTGTCAGTGCTCCCCCACGAAGCCAGCACTGTCAGTGCTCCCCCCACAGAGCCAGCACTGTCAGTCCTCCCCCCACACAGCCAGCACTGTCAGTGCTCCCCACAAAGGCAGCACTGTCAGTGCTCCCACCACACAGCCAGCACTGTCAGTTCTCTCACCACACAGCCAGCACTGTCAGTGCTCCCCCCACGCAGACAGCACTGTCAGTGCTCCCCCACACAGACAGCACTGTCAGTGCTCCCCCCACACAGCCAGCACTGTCTGTGCTCCCCCCACACAGCCAGCAATGTCAGGGCTCCCACCACACAGCCAGCACTGTCAGTGCTCCCACCACACAGCCAGCACTGTCAGTTCTCTCACCACACAGCCAGCACTGTCAGTGCTCCCCCCACGCAGACAGCACTGTCAGTGCTCCCCCACACAGACAGCACTGTCAGTGCTCCCCCCACACAGCCAGCACTGTCTGTGCTCCCCCCACACAGCCAGCAATGGCAGGGCTCCCACCACACAGCCAGCACTGTCAATGCTCCCCACACAGCCAGCACTGTCAGTGCTCCCCACAGAGCCAACACTGTCAGTGCTCCCACCAAACAGCCAGCACTGTCTGTGCTCCCCCACAGAGCCAGCACTGTCAGTGCTCCCACCACACAGCCAGCAGTGTCAGTGCTTCCCCCACACAGCCAGCACTGTCAGTGCTCCCCCACACAGCCAGCACTGTCAGTGCTCCCCCACACAGACAGCACTGTCTGTGCTCCCCACACAGACAGCACTGTCTGTGCTCCCCACACAGACAGCACTGTCCGTGCTCCCCTAAGAGCCAGCACTGTCTGTGCTCCTCCCACACACAGCCAGCACGGTCACTGCTCCCCCCACACAGCCAGCACTGTCAGTGCTCCCAACACATAGCCAACACTGCCAGTGCTCACACCACACAGCCAGCACTGTCAGTGCTCCCCCCACACAGCCAGCACTGTCACTGCTCCTACCCACACAGCCAGCACTGTCAGTGCTCCTACCCACACAGCCAGCACTGTCATTGCTTCCACCACACAGCCAGCACTGTCAGTGCTCCCACGACTCAGCCAGCACTGTCAGTGCTCCCCCACAGAGCCAGCACTGTCAGTGCTCCCACCACACAGCCAGCACTGTCAGTGCTCCCCCACACAGCCAACACTGTCAGAGCTCCCACCACACAGCCAGCACTGTCAGTGCTCCCCCACAGAGCCAGCACTGTCCGTGCTCCCACCACACAGCCAGCACTGTCAGTGCTCCCCCCACACAGCCAGCACTGTCAGTGCTCCCCCCCACACAGCCAGCAGTGTCAGTGCTTATCCCACACAGCCAGCACTGTCAGTGCTCCCCCACAGAGCCAGCACTGTCAGTGCTCCCACCACACAGCCAGCACTGTCAGTGCTCCCCCCGCACAGCCAGCAATGTCAGTGCTCCCCCCCACACAGCCAGCAGTGTCAGTGCTTATCCCACACAGCCAGCACTGTCAGTGCTCCCCCACAGAGCCAACACTGTCAGTGCTCCCACCACACAGCCAGCACTGTCAGTGCTCCCCCACAGAGCCAGCACTGTCAGTGCTCCCACCACACAGCCAGCACTGTCAGTGCTCCCCCACAAAGCCAGCACTGTCAGTGCTCCCCCCACAGAGCCAGCACTGTCAGTCCTCCCCCCACACAGCCAGCACTGTCAGTGCTCCCCCACAAAGGCAGCACTGTCAGTGCTCCCACCACACAGCCAGCACTGTCAGTGCTCCCCACACAGACAGCACTGTCAGTTCTCTCACCACACAGCCAGCACTGTCAGTGCTCCCCCCACGCAGACAGCACTGCCAGTGCTCCCCCACACAGCCAGCACTGTCTGTGCTCCCCCCACACAGCCAGCAATGTCAGGGCTCCCACCACACAGCCAGCACTGTCAGTGCTCCCCACACAGCCAGCACTGTCAGTGCTCCCCACAGAGCCAACACTGTCGGTGCTCCCACCACACAGCCAGCAGTGTCAGTGCTTCCCCCACACAGCCAGCACTGTCAGTGCTCCCCCACACAGTCAGCACTGTCAGTGCTCCCCCACACAGACAGCACTGTCTGTGCTCCCCACACAGACAGCACTGTCTGTGCTCCCCACACAGCCAGCACTGTCTGTGCTCCTCCCACACACAGCCAGCACGGTCACTGCTCCCCCCACACAGCCAGCACTGTCAGTGCTCCCAACACACACCCAGCACTGTCAGTCCTCCCCCCACACAGCCAGCACTGTCAGTGCTCTCACCACACAGCCAGCACGGCCACTGCTCCCCCCACACAGCCAGCACTGTCAGTGCTCCCAACACACAGCCAACACTGTCACTGCTCCTACCCACACAGCCAGCACTGTCAGTGCTCCCCCCACACAGCCAGCACTGTCACTGCTCCTACCCACACAGCCAGCACTGTCAGTGCTCCTACCCACACAGCCAGCACTGTCAGTGCTCCCACCACACAGCCAGCACTGTCAGTGCTCCCCCACACAGCCAGCACTGTCAGTGCTCCCCCCACACAGCCAGCACTGTCAGTGCTCCCCCACACAGCCAGCAGTGTCAGTGCTTCCCCCACACAGCCATCACTGTCAGTGCTCCCCCCACGCAGACAGCACTGTCAGTGCTCCCCTACACGGACAGCACTGTCAGTGCTCCCCCACACAGCCAGCACTGACTGTGCTCCCCCCACACAGCCAGCACTGTCAGTTCTCCCACCACACAGCCAGCACTGTCAGTGCTTCCCCCACACAGCCAGCACTGTCAGTGCTCCCCCCACACAGCCAGCACTGTCAGTGCTCCCACCACACAGCCAGCACTGTCAGTGTTCCCCCCACACAGCCAGCACTGTCAGTGCTCCCCCACACAGCCAGCACTGTCAATGCTCCCCCCACGCAGCCAGCACTGTCTGTGCTCCCCCCACACAGCCAGCACTGTCAGTGCTCCCCCCACGCAGCCAGCACTGTCTGTGCTCCCCCCACGCAGCCAGCACTGTCTGTGCTCCCCCCACACAGCCAGCACTGTCAGGGCTCCCACCACACAACCAGCACTGCCAGTGCTCCCACCACACAGCCAGCACTGTCAGAGCTCCCACCACACAGCGAGCACTGTCAGTGCTCCCCCACAGAGCCAACACTGTCAGTGCTCCCACCACTCAGCCAGCACTGTCAGTGCTCCCCCACAGAGCCAGCACTGTCAGTGCTCCCACCACACAGCCAGCACTGTCAGTGCTCCCCCACACAGCCAGCACTGTCAGTGCTCCCCCACACAGCCAGCAGTGTCAGTGCTTCCCTCACACAGCCAGCACTGTCAGTGCTCCCCCACACAGCCAGCACTGTCAGTGCTCCCCCCACACAGACAGCACTGTCAGTGCTCCCCACACAGACAGCACTGTCAGTGCTACCCCCACTCAGCCAGCACTGTCAGTGCTCCCCACAGAGCCAGCACTGTCAGTGCTCCCCCACACAGCCAGCACTGTCAGTCCTCCCCCCACACAGCCAGCACTGTCAGTGCTCCCCACAAAGCCAGCACTGTCAGTGCTTCCCCCCACACAGGCAGCACTGTCAGTGCTCCCACCATACAGCCAGCACTGTCAGTTCTCTCACCACACAGCCAGCACTGTCAGTGCTCCCCCCACGCAGACAGCACTGTCAGTGCTCCCCCACACAGACAGCACTGTCAGTGCTCCCCACACAGACAGCACTGTCAGTGCTACCCCCACTCAGCCAGCACTGTCAGTGCTCCCCACAGAGCCACCACTTTCAGTGCTCCCCCACACAGCCAGCACTGTCAGTGCTCCCCCACAAAGCCAGCACTGTCAGTGCTCCCCCCACACACCCAGCACTGTCAGTCCTCCCCCCACACAGCCAGCACTGTCAGTGCTCCCCCCACACAGCCAGCACTGTCAGTGCTCCCAACACACAGCCAACACTGTCACTGCTCCTACCCACACAGCCAGCACTGTCAGTGCTCCCCCCACACAGCCAGCACTGTCACTGCTCCTACCCACACAGCCAGCACTGTCAGTGCTCCTGCCCACACAGCCAGCACTGTCAGTGCTTCCACCACACAGCCAGCACTGTCAGTCCTCCCCCCACACAGCCAGCACTGTCAGTGCTCCCCCACACAGCCAGCACTGTCAGTGCTTCCACCACACAGCCAGCACTGTCAGTCCTCCCCCCACACAGCCAGCACTGTCAGTGCTCAGCCCACACAGCCAGCACTGTCAGTGCTCCCACCACACAGCCAGCACTGTCAGTGCTCCCACCACACAGCCAGCACTGTCAGTTCTCTCACCACACAGCCAGCACTGTCAGTGCTCCCCCCACGCAGACAGCACTGTCAGTGCTCCCCTACACAGACAGCACTGTCAGTGCTCCCCCACACAGCCAGCACTGTCTGTGCTCCCCCCACACAGCCAGCACTGTCAGGGCTCCCACCACACAACCAGCCCTGCCAGTGCTCCCACCACACAGCCAGCACTGTCAGAGCTCCCACCACACAGCCAGCACTGTCAGTGCTCCCCCACAGAGCCTACACTGTCAGTGCTCCCACCACACAGCCAGCACTGTCAGTGCTCCCACGACTCAGCCAGCACTGTCAGTGCTCCCCCACAGAGCCAGCACTGTCAGTGCTCCCACCACACAGCCAGCACTGTCAGTGCTCCCCCACACAGCCAGCACTGTCAGAGCTCCCACCACACAGCCAGCACTGCCTGTGCTCCCCCACAGAGCCAACACTGTCAGTGCTCCCACCACACAGCCAGCACTGTCAGTGCTCCCCCACAGAGCCAGCACTGTCAGTGCTCCCACCACACAGCCAGCAGTCAGTGCTCCCCCCACACAGCCAGCACTGTCAGTGCTCCCCCCACACAGCCAGCAGTGTCAGTGCTTATCCCACACAGCCAGCACTGTCAGTGCTCCCCACAGAGCCAACACTGTCAGTGCTCCCACCACACAGCCAGCAATGTCAGTGCTCCCCCACAGAGCCAGCACTGTCAGTGCTCCCACCACACAGCCAGCACTGTCAGTGCACCCCCACACAGACAGCACTGTCAGTGCTCCCCACACAGACAGCACTGTCAGTGCTACCCCCACTCAGCCAGCACTGTCAGTGCTCCCCACAGAGCCAGCACTTTCAGTGCTCCCCCACACAGCCAGCACTGTCAGTCCTCCCCCCATACAGCCAGCACTCTCAGTGCTCCCCCACGAAGCCAGCACTGTCAGTGCTCCCCCCACAGAGCCAGCACTGTCAGTCCTCCCCCCACACAGCCAGCATTGTCAGTGCTCCCCACAAAGGCAGCACTGTCAGTGCTCCCACCACACAGCCAGCACTGTCAGTTCTCTCACCACACAGCCAGCACTGTCAGTGCTCCCCCCACGCAGACAGCACTGTCAGTGCTCCCCCACACAGACAGCACTGTCAGTGCTCCCCCCACACAGCCAGCACTGTCTGTGCTCCCCCCACACAGCCAGCAATGTCAGGGCTCCCACCACACAGCCAGCACTGTCAATGCTCCCCACACAGCCAGCACTGTCAGTGCTCCCCACAGAGCCAACACTGTCAGTGCTCCCACCAAACAGCCAGCACTGTCTGTGCTCCCCCACAGAGCCAGCACTGTCAGTGCTCCCACCACACAGCCAGCAGTGTCAGTGCTTCCCCCACACAGCCAGCACTGTCAGTGCTCCCCCACACAGCCAGCACTGTCAGTGCTCCCCCACACAGACAGCACTGTCTGTGCTCCCCACACAGACAGCACTGTCTGTGCTCCCCACACAGACAGCACTGTCCGTGCTCCCCAAAGAGCCAGCACTGTCTGTGCTCCTCCCACACACAGCCAGCACGGTCACTGCTCCCCCACACAGCCAGCACTGTCAGTGCTCCCAACACACAGCCAACACTGCCAGTGCTCACACCACACAGCCAGCACTGTCAGTGCTCCCCCCACACAGCCAGCACTGTCACTGCTCCTACCCACACAGCCAGCACTGTCAGTGCTCCTACCCACACAGCCAGCACTGTCATTGCTTCCACCACACAGCCAGCACTGTCAGTGCTCCCACCACACAGCCAGCACTGTCAGTGCTCCCCCACACAGCCAGCACTGTCAGAGCTCCCACCACACAGCCAGCACTGTCAGTGCTCCCCCACAGAGCCTACACTGTCAGTGCTCCCACCACACAGCCAGCACTGTCAGTGCTCCCCCACAGAGCCAGCACTGTCAGTGCTCCCACCACACAGCCAGCACTGTCAGTGCTCCCCCCACACAGCCAGCACTGTCAGTGCTCCCCCCACACAGCCAGCAGTGTCAGTGCTTATTCCACACAGCCAGCACTGTCAGTGCTCCCCCACAGAGCCAGCACTGTCAGTGCTCCCACCACACAGCCTGCACTGTCAGTGCTCCCCCCACACAGCCAGCAATGTCAGTGCTCCCCCCCACACAGCCAGCAGTGTCAGTGCTTATCCCAAACAGCCAGCACTGTCAGTGCTCCCCCACAGAGCCAACACTGTCGGTGCTCCCACCAAACAGCCAGCACTGTCTGTGCTCCCCCACAGAGCCAGCACTGTCAGTGCTCCCACCACACAGCCAGCAGTGTCAGTGCTTCCCCCACACAGCCAGCACTGTCAGTGCTCCCCCACACAGTCAGCACTGTCAGTGCTCCCCCACACAGACAGCACTGTCTGTGCTCCCCACACAGACAGCACTGTCTGTGCTCCCCACACAGCCAGCACTGTCTGTGCTCCTCCCACACACAGCCAGCACGGTCACTGCTCCCCCCACACAGCCAGCACTGTCAGTGCTCCCAACACACACCCAGCACTGTCAGTCCTCCCCCCACACAGCCAGCACTGTCAGTGCTCTCACCACACAGCCAGCACGGCCACTGCTCCCCCCACACAGCCAGCACTGTCAGTGCTCCCAACACACAGCCAACACTGTCACTGCTCCTACCCACACAGCCAGCACTGTCAGTGCTCCCCCCACACAGCCAGCACTGTCACTGCTCCTACCCACACAGCCAGCACTGTCAGTGCTCCTACCCACACAGCCAGCACTGTCAGTGCTCCCACCACACAGCCAGCACTGTCAGTGCTCCCCCACACAGCCAGCACTGTCAGTGCTCCCCCCACACAGCCAGCACTGTCAGTGCTCCCACCACACAGCCAGCACTGTCAGTGTTCCCCCCACACAGCCAGCACTGTCAGTGCTCCCCCACACAGCCAGCAGTGTCAGTGCTTCCCCCACACAGCCATCACTGTCAGTGCTCCCCCCACGCAGACAGCACTGTCAGTGCTCCCCTACACGGACAGCACTGTCAGTGCTCCCCCACACAGCCAGCACTGTCTGTGCTCCCCCCACACAGCCAGCACTGTCAGTTCTCCCACCACACAGCCAGCACTGTCAGTGCTCCCCCACACAGCCAGCACTGTCAGTGCTCCCCCCACACAGCCAGCACTGTCAGTGCTCCCACCACACAGCCAGCACTGTCAGTGTTCCCCCCACACAGCCAGCACTGTCAGTGCTCCCCCACACAGCCAGCAGTGTCAGTGCTTCCCCCACACAGCCATCACTGTCAGTGCTCCCCCCACGCAGCCAGCACTGTCTGTGCTCCCCCCACACAGCCAGCACTGTCAGGGCTCCCACCACACAACCAGCACTGCCAGTGCTCCCACCACACAGCCAGCACTGTCAGAGCTCCCACCACACAGCGAGCACTGTCAGTGCTCCCCCACAGAGCCAACACTGTCAGTGCTCCCACCACTCAGCCAGCACTGTCAGTGCTCCCCCACAGAGCCAGCACTGTCAGTGCTCCCACCACACAGCCAGCACTGTCAGTGCTCCCCCACACAGCCAGCACTGTCAGTGCTCCCCCACACAGCCAGCAGTGTCAGTGCTCCCCCACACAGCCAGCACTGTCAGTGCTCCCCTCACACAGCCAGCACTGTCAGTGCTCCCCCACACAGCCAGCACTGTCAGTGCTCCCCCCACACAGACAGCACTGTCAGTGCTCCCCACACAGACAGCACTGTCAGTGCTACCCCCACTCAGCCAGCACTGTCAGTGCTCCCCACAGAGCCAGCACTGTCAGTGCTCCCCCACACAGCCAGCACTGTCAGTCCTCCCCCCACACAGCCAGCACTGTCAGTGCTCCCCACAAAGCCAGCACTGTCAGTGCTTCCCCCCACACAGGCAGCACTGTCAGTGCTCCCACCACACAGCCAGCACTGTCAGTTCTCTCACCACACAGCCAGCACTGTCAGTGCTCCCCCCACGCAGACAGCACTGTCAGTGCTCCCCCACACAGACAGCACTGTCAGTGCTCCCCACAGAGCCACCACTTTCAGTGCTCCCCCACACAGCCAGCACTGTCAGTGCTCCCCCACAAAGCCAGCACTGTCAGTGCTCCCCCCACACACCCAGCACTGTCAGTCCTCCCCCCACACAGCCAGCACTGTCAGTGCTCTCACCACACAGCCAGCACGGCCACTGCTCCCCCCACACAGCCAGCACTGTCAGTGCTCCCAACACACAGCCAACACTGTCACTGCTCCTACCCACACAGCCAGCACTGTCAGTGCTCCCCCCACACAGCCAGCACTGTCACTGCTCCTACCCACACAGCCAGCACTGTCAGTGCTCCTGCCCACACAGCCAGCACTGTCAGTGCTTCCACCACACAGCCAGCACTGTCAGTCCTCCCCCCACACAGCCAGCACTGTCAGTGCTCCCCCACACAGCCAGCACTGTCAGTGCTTCCACCACACAGCCAGCACTGTCAGTCCTCCCCCCACACAGCCAGCCCTGTCAGTGCTCCCCCCACGCAGACAGCACTGTCAGTGCTCCCCTACACAGACAGCACTGTCAGTGCTCCCCACACAGCCAGCACTGTCTGTGCTCCCCCCACACAGCCAGCACTGTCAGGGCTCCCACCACACAACCAGCCCTGCCAGTGCTCCCACCACACAGCCAGCACTGTCAGAGCTCCCACCACACAGCCAGCACTGTCAGTGCTCCCCCACAGAGCCTACACTGTCAGTGCTCCCACCACACAGCCAGCACTGTCAGTGCTCCCACGACTCAGCCAGCACTGTCAGTGCTCCCCCACAGAGCCAGCACTGTCAGTGCTCCCACCACACAGCCAGCACTGTCAGTGCTCCCCCACACAGCCAGCACTGTCAGAGCTCCCACCACACAGCCAGCACTGCCAGTGCTCCCCCACAGAGCCAACACTGTCAGTGCTCCCACCACACAGCCAGCACTGTCAGTGCTCCCCCACAGAGCTAGCACTGTCAGTGCTCCCACCACACAGCCAGCAGTCAGTGCTCCCCCCACACAGCCAGCACTGTCAGTGCTCCCCCCCACACAGCCAGCAGTGTCAGTGCTTATCCCACACAGCCAGCACTGTCAGTGCTCCCCACAGAGCCAACACTGTCAGTGCTCCCACCACACAGCCAGCACTGTCAGTGCTCCCCCACAGAGCCAGCACTGTCAGTGCTCCCACCACACAGCCAGCACTGTCAGTGCACCCCCACACAGACAGCACTGTCAGTGCTCCCCACACAGACAGCACTGTCAGTGCTACCCCCACTCAGCCAGCACTGTCAGTGCTCCCCACAGAGCCAGCACTTTCAGTGCTCCCCCACACAGCCAGCACTGTCAGTCCTCCCCCCATACAGCCAGCACTCTCAGTGCTCCCCCACGAAGCCAGCACTGTCAGTGCTCCCCCCACAGAGCCAGCACTGTCAGTCCTCCCCCCACACAGCCAGCATTGTCAGTGCTCCCCACAAAGGCAGCACTGTCAGTGCTCCCACCACACAGCCAGCACTGTCAGTTCTCTCACCACACAGCCAGCACTGTCAGTGCTCCCCCCACGCAGACAGCACTGTCAGTGCTCCCCCACACAGACAGCACTGTCAGTGCTCCCCCCACACAGCCAGCACTGTCTGTGCTCCCCCCACACAGCCAGCAATGTCAGGGCTCCCACCACACAGCCAGCACTGTCAATGCTCCCCACACAGCCAGCACTGTCAGTGCTCCCCACAGAGCCAACACTGTCAGTGCTCCCACCAAACAGCCAGCACTGTCTGTGCTCCCCCACAGAGCCAGCACTGTCAGTGCTCCCACCACACAGCCAGCAGTGTCAGTGCTTCCCCCACACAGCCAGCACTGTCAGTGCTCCCCCACACAGCCAGCACTGTCAGTGCTCCCCCACACAGACAGCACTGTCTGTGCTCCCCAAACAGACAGCACTGTCTGTGCTCCCCACACAGACAGCACTGTCCGTGCTCCCCAAAGAGCCAGCACTGTCTGTGCTCCTCCCACACACAGCCAGCACGGTCACTGCTCCCCCCACACAGCCAGCACTGTCAGTGCTCCCAACACACAGCCAACACTGCCAGTGCTCACACCACACAGCCAGCACTGTCAGTGCTCCCCCCACACAGCCAGCACTGTCACTGCTCCTACCCACACAGCCAGCACTGTCAGTGCTCCTACCCACACAGCCAGCACTGTCATTGCTTCCACCACACAGCCAGCACTGTCAGTGCTCCCACCACACAGCCAGCACTGTCAGTGCTCCCCCACACAGCCAGCACTGTCAGAGCTCCCACCACACAGCCAGCACTGTCAGTGCTGCCCCACAGAGCCTACACTGTCAGTGCTCCCACCACACAGCCAGCACTGTCAGTGCTCCCCCACAGAGCCAGCACTGTCAGTGCTCCCACCACACAGCCAGCACTGTCAGTGCTCCCCCCACACAGCCAGCACTGTCAGTGCTCCCCCCACACAGCCAGCAGTGTCAGTGCTTATCCCACACAGCCAGCACTGTCAGTGCTCCCCCACAGAGCCAGCACTGTCAGTGCTCCCACCACACAGCCAGCACTGTCAGTGCTCCCCCCACACAGCCAGCAATGTCAGTGCTCCCCCCCACACAGCCAGCAGTGTCAGTGCTTATCCCACACAGCCAGCACTGTCAGTGCTCCCCCACAGAGCCAACACTGTCAGTGCTCCCACCACACAGCCAGCACTGTCAGTGCTCCCCCACAGAGCCAGCACTGTCAGTGCTCCCACCACACAGCCAGCACTGTCAGTGCACCCCCACACAGACAGCACTGTCAGTGCTCCCCAAACAGACAGCACTGTCAGTGCTACCCCCACTCAGCCAGCACTGTCAGTGCTCCCCACAGAGCCAGCACTTTCAGTGCTCCCCCACACAGCCAGCACCGTCAGTCCTCCCCCCACACAGCCAGCACTGTCAGTGCTCCCCCACAAAGCCAGCACTGTCAGTGCTCCCCCCACAGAGCCAGCACTGTCAGTCCTCCCCCCACACAGCCAGCACTGTCAGTGCTCCCCCACAAAGGCAGCACTGTCAGTGCTCCCACCACACAGCCAGCACTGTCAGTTCTCTCACCACACAGCCAGCACTGTCAGTGCTCCCCCCACGCAGACAGCACTGTCAGTGCTCCCCCACACAGACAGCACTGTCAGTGCTCCCCCCACACAGCCAGCACTGTCTGTGCTCCCCCCACACAGCCAGCAATGTCAGGGCTCCCACCACACAGCCAGCACTGTCAGTTCTCCCCACACAGCCAGCTCTGTCAGTGCTCCCCACAGAGCCAACACTGTCAGTGCTCCCACCAAACAGCCAGCACTGTCTGTGCTCCCCCACAGAGCCAGCACTGTCAGTGATCCCACCACACAGCCAGCAGTGTCAGTGCTTCCCCCACACAGCCAGCACTGTCAGTGCTCCCCCACACAGCCAGCACTGTCAGTGCTCCCCACACAGACAGCACTGTCTGTGCTCCCCACACAGCCAGCACTGTCTGTGCTCCTCCCACACACAGCCAGCACGGTCACTGCTCCCCCCACACAGCCAGCACTGTCAGTGCTCCCCCCACACAGCCAGCACTGTCTGTGCTCCCACCTCACAGCCAGCACTGTCAGTGCTCCCAACACACAGCCAGCACTGTCAGTGCTCCCCCACAAAGCCAGCACTGTCAGTGCTCCCCCACACAGCCAGCACTGTCAGTTCTCCCCCACACAGGCAGCACTGTCAGTGCTCCCCCCACACAGCCAGCACTTTCAGTTCTCTCACCCCACACAGCCAGCACTGTCAGTGCTCCCACACACACAGCCAGGACTGTCAGTGCTCCCCCCACGCAGACAGCACTGTCAGGGCTCCCCTACACAGGCAGCACTGTCAGTGCTCCCCCCACACAGCCAGCACTGGCTGTGCTCCCCCCACACAGCCAGCACTGTCAGTGCTCCCCCCACACAGCCAGCACTGTCAGTGCTGCCCCCCCCACACAGCCAGCAGTGTCAGTGCTTCCCCCACACAGCCAGCACTGACAGTGCTCCCCACACAGACAGCACTGTCAGTGCTACCCCCACTCAGCCAGCACTGTCAGTGCTCCCCCCACACAGCCAGCACTGTCAGTGCTCCCAAACAAAGCAAGCACTGTCAGTGCTTCCCCCCACACAGGCAGCACTGTCAGTGCTCCCACCACACAGCCAGCACTGTCAGTGCTCCCCCCACACAGCCAGCACTGTCTGTGCTCCCCACACACAGCCAGCAATGTCAGGGCTACCACCACACAGCCAGCACTGTCAGTGCTCCCCACACAGCCAGCACTGCCAGTGCTCCCACCACACAGCCAGCACTGTCAGAGCTCCCATCACACAGCCAGCACTGTCAGTGCTCCCCACAGAGCCAACACTGTCAGTGCTCCCACCAAACAGCCAGCACTGTCAGTGCTCCCCCACAGAGCCAGCACTGTCAGTGCTCCCACCACACAGCCAGCACTGTCAGTGCTCCCCCACACAGCCATCACTGTCAGTGCTCCCCCCCACACAGCCAGCAGTGTCAGTGCTTCCCCCACACAGCCAGCACTGTCAGTGCTCCCCCACACAGCCAGCACTGTCAGTGCTCCCCCACACAGACAGCACTGTCAGTGCTCCCCACACAGACAGCACTGTCAGTGCTACCCCCACTCAGCCAGCACTGTCAGTTCTCCCCACAGAGCCAGCACTGTCAGTGCTCCCCCACACAGCCAGCACTGTCAGTGCTCCCCCACACAGCCAGCACTGTCAGTGCTCCCAACACACAGCCAGCACTGCCAGTGCTCCCACTGCATAGCCAGCACTGTCAGTGCTCCCCCCACACAGCCAGCAGTGCCAGTGCACCCCCACACAGCCAGCACTGTCAGTGCTCCCACCACACAGCCAGCACTGTCAGTGCTCCCACCACACAGCCAGCACTGTCAGTGCTCCCCACACAGCCAGAACTGTCAGTGCTCCCACCATACAGCCAGCACTGTCAGTGCTCCCACCAAACAGCCAGCACTGTCAGTGCTCCCACCACACAGCCAGCACTGGCAGTGCTCCCACCACACAACCAGCACTGTCAGGGCTCCCTCCACACAGCCAGCACTGTCAGTGCTCCCCCACAGAGCCAGCACTGTCAGTGCTCCCACCACATAGCCAGCACTGTCTGTGCTTCCCGCACACAGCCAGCTCTGTCAGTGCTCCCCACACAGACAGCACTGTCAGTGCTCCCACCACACAGCCAGCATTGTCAGTGCTCCCCACACAGCCAGCCCGGTCCGTGCTTCACCCACACAGCCAGCACTGCCAGTGCTCCCCCACACAGCGAGCACTGACAGTGCTCCCCCACAGAGCCAGCACTGTCAGTGCTCCCACCACACAGCCAGCACTGTCAGTGCTCCCCACACAGCCGACACTGTCAGTGCTCCCCACACAGCCAGCACTGTCAGTGCTCCCCCACACAGCCAGCACTGTCAGTACTCCCACCACACAGCCAGCACTGTCAGTGCCCCCACCACACAACCAGCACTGTCAGTACTCCCAGCACACAGCCAGCACTGTCAGTGCCCCCACCCCACACAGCCAGCACTATCAATGCTCCCCAACAGCCAGCACTGCCAGTTCTCCACCCACGTAGCAAGCACTGTCAGAGCTCCCACCACACAGCCAGCACTGTCAGTGCTACCCCACACAGCCAGCACTGTCAGTGCTACCCCCACACAGCCAGCACTGTCAGTGCTCTCACCACACAGCCAGCACTGTCAGTGCTCCCCCATACAGCCAGCACTGTCAGTGCTCCCCCACACAGCCAGGACTGTCAGTGCTACCCCACACAGCCAGCACTGTCAGTGCCCTCACCACACAGCCAGCACTGTCAGTGCTTCCCCCACACAGACATCACTGTCAGTGCCCCCCACACAGCCAGCACTGACTGTGCTCCTCCCACACAGCCAGCACTGTCAGTGCTCTCACCACACAGCCAGCACTGTCAGTGCTCCCAACACACAGCCAGCACTGTCAGTGCTCCCACCACACAGCCAGCACTGCCAGTGCTCCCACCACACAGCCAGCACTGTCAGTGGTCCCCCCACACAGCCAGCACTGTGAGTGCTCCCACCACACAGCCAGCACTGCCAGTGCTCCCCATACAGCCAGCACTGTCAGTGCTCCCACCACAGAGCCAGCACTATCAGTGCACCCCCCACACAGCCAGCACTGTCAGTGCTCTCCACACAGCCAGCACTGTCAGTGCTCCCACCACACAGCCAGCACTGTCAGTGCTCCCACCACACAGCCAGCATTGTCAGTGCTCCCCACACAGCCAGCCCGGTCCGTGCTTCACCCACACAGCCAGCACTGCCAGTGCTCCCCCACACAGCGAGCACTGACAGTGCTCCCCCACAGAGCCAGCACTGTCAGTGCTCCCACCACACAGCCAGCACTGTCAGTGCTCCCCACACAGCCGACACTGTCAGTGCTCCCCACACAGCCAGCACTGTCAGTGCTCCCCCACACAGCCAGCACTGTCAGTACTCCCACCACACAGCCAGCACTGTCAGTGCCCCCACCACACAACCAGCACTGTCAGTACTCCCAGCACACAGCCAGCACTGTCAGTGCCCCCACCCCACACAGCCAGCACTATCAATGCTCCCCAACAGCCAGCACTGCCAGTTCTCCACCCACGTAGCAAGCACTGTCAGAGCTCCCACCACACAGCCAGCACTGTCAGTGCTACCCCACACAGCCAGCACTGTCAGTGCTCCCCCCACACAGCCAGCACTGTCAGTGCTCTCACCACACAGCCAGCACTGTCAGTGCTCCCCCATACAGCCAGCACTGTCAGTGCTCCCCCCACACAGCCAGGACTGTCAGTGCTACCCCACACAGCCAGCACTGTCAGTGCCCTCACCACACAGCCAGCACTGTCAGTGCTTCCCCCACACAGACATCACTGTCAGTGCCCCCCACACAGCCAGCACTGACTGTGCTCCTCCCACACAGCCAGCACTGTCAGTGCTCTCACCACACAGCCAGCACTGTCAGTGCTCCCAACACACAGCCAGCACTGTCAGTGCTCCCACCACACAGCCAGCACTGCCAGTGCTCCCACCACACAGCCAGCACTGTCAGTGGTCCCCCCACACAGCCAGCACTGTGAGTGCTCCCACCACACAGCCAGCACTGCCAGTGCTCCCCATACAGCCAGCACTGTCAGTGCTCCCACCACAGAGCCAGCACTATCAGTGCACCCCCCACACAGCCAGCACTGTCAGTGCTCTCCACACAGCCAGCACTGTCAGTGCTCCACCCACACAGCCAGCACTGCCCGTGCTCCCCCACACAGCCAGCACTGTCAGTGCTCCCCCCACACAGCCAGCACTGTCAGTGCTCCCCCCACACAGCCAGCAC
Source organism: Scyliorhinus torazame (assembly GCF_047496885.1). Lineage (NCBI taxonomy): Eukaryota > Metazoa > Chordata > Chondrichthyes > Carcharhiniformes > Scyliorhinidae > Scyliorhinus > Scyliorhinus torazame. Next base: position 1,749,797 of record NW_027307770.1, read on the forward strand.
TGTCAGTGCTCCACCCACACAGCCAGCACTGCCCGTGCTCCCCCACACAGCCAGCACTGTCAGTGCTCCCCCCACACAGCCAGCACTGTCAGTGCTCCACCCTCACAGCCAGCACTGTCAGTGCTCCCCCACAGAGCCAGCACTGTCAGTGCTCCCCACACAGCCAGCACTGTCTGTGCTCCCCCCACAGCCAGCACTGTCAGTGACCCCACCCCACACAGCCAGCACTGCCAGTGCTCTCCCACAGAGCTAGCACTGTCAGTGCTCCCCCACACAGCCAGCACAGTCAGTGCTCCCACCACACAACCAGCACTGTCAGTGCTCCCCACACAGCCAGCACTGTCAGTGCTCCCCCACACAGCCAGCACTGTCAGTGCTCCCCCCCATACAGCCAGCACTGTCAGTGCTCCCCCCACACAGCCAGCACTGTCAATGCTCCCACCACACAGCCAGCAATGTCAGTGCTCCCCCCACACAGCCAGCACTGTCAGTGCTCCCACCACACAGCCAGCAATGTCAGTGCTCCCCCCACACAGCCAGCACTGTGAGTGCTCCCCCACACAGCCAGCACTGTCAGTACTCCCACCACACAGCCAGCACTGTCAGTGCCCCCACCACACAACCAGCACTGTCAGTACTCCCAGCACACAGCCAGCACTGTCAGTGCCCCCACCCCACACAGCCAGCACTATCAATGCTCCCCAACAGCCAGCACTGCCAGTTCTCCACCCACATAGCAAGCACTGTCAGAGCTCCCACCACACAGCCAGCACTGTCAGTGCTACCCCACACAGCCAGCACTGTCAGTGCTCCCCCCACACAGCCAGCACTGTCAGTGCTCTCACCACACAGCCAGCACTGTCAGTGCTCCCCCATACAGCCAGCAATGTCAGTGCTCCCCCCACACAGCCAGGACTGTCAGTGCTACCCCACACAGCCAGCACTGTTAGTGCCCTCACCACACAGCCAGCACTGTCAGTGCTTCCCCCACACAGACATCACTGTCAGTGCCCCCCACACAGCCAGCACTGACTGTGCTCCTCCCACACAGCCAGCACTGTCAGTGCTCTCACCACACAGCCAGCACTGTCAGTGCTCCCAACACACAGCCAGCACTGTCAGTGCTCCCACCACACAGCCAGCACTGCCAGTGCTCCCACCACACAGCCAGCACTGTCAGTGGTCCCCCCACACAGCCAGCACTGTGAGTGCTCCCACCACACAGCCAGCACTGCCAGTGCTCCCCATACAGCCAGCACTGTCAGTGCTCCCACCACAGAGCCAGCACTATCAGTGCACCCCCCACACAGCCAGCACTGTCAGTGCTCTCCACACAGCCAGCACTGTCAGTGCTCCCACCACACAGCCAGCACTGTCAGTGCTCCCACCACACAGCCAGCATTGTCAGTGCTCCCCACACAGCCAGCCCGGTCCGTGCTTCACCCACACAGCCAGCACTGCCAGTGCTCCCCCACACAGCGAGCACTGACAGTGCTCCCCCACAGAGCCAGCACTGTCAGTGCTCCCACCACACAGCCAGCACTGTCAGTGCTCCCCACACAGCCGACACTGTCAGTGCTCCCCACACAGCCAGCACTGTCAGTGCTCCCCCACACAGCCAGCACTGTCAGTACTCCCACCACACAGCCAGCACTGTCAGTGCCCCCACCACACAACCAGCACTGTCAGTACTCCCAGCACACAGCCAGCACTGTCAGTGCCCCCACCCCACACAGCCAGCACTATCAATGCTCCCCAACAGCCAGCACAGCCAGTTCTCCACCCACGTAGCAAGCACTGTCAGAGCTCCCACCACACAGCCAGCACTGTCAGTGCTACCCCACACAGCCAGCACTGTCAGTGCTCCCCCCACACAGCCAGCACTGTCAGTGCTCTCACCACACAGCCAGCACTGTCAGTGCTCCCCCATACAGCCAGCACTGTCAGTGCTCCCCCCACACAGCCAGGACTGTCAGTGCTACCCCACACAGCCAGCACTGTCAGTGCCCTCACCACACAGCCAGCACTGTCAGTGCTTCCCCCACACAGACATCACTGTCAGTGCCCCCCACACAGCCAGCACTGACTGTGCTCCTCCCACACAGCCAGCACTGTCAGTGCTCTCACCACACAGCCAGCACTGTCAGTGCTCCCAACACACAGCCAGCACTGTCAGTGCTCCCACCACACAGCCAGCACTGCCAGTGCTCCCACCACACAGCCAGCACTGTCAGTGGTCCCCCCACACAGCCAGCACTGTGAGTGCTCCCACCACACAGCCAGCACTGCCAGTGCTCCCCATACAGCCAGCACTGTCAGTGCTCCCACCACAGAGCCAGCACTATCAGTGCACCCCCCACACAGCCAGCACTGTCAGTGCTCTCCACACAGCCAGCACTGTCAGTGCTCCACCCACACAGCCAGCACTGCCCGTGCTCCCCCACACAGCCAGCACTGTCAGTGCTCCCCCACACAGCCAGCACTGTCAGTGCTCCCCCCACACAGCCAGCACTGTCAGTGCTCCACCCACACAGCCAGCACTGCCCGTGCTCCCCCACACAGCCAGCACTGTCAGTGCTCCCCCCACACAGCCAGCACTGTCAGTGCTCCACCCTCACAGCCAGCACTGTCAGTGCTCCCCCACAGAGCCAGCACTGTCAGTGCTCCCCACACAGCCAGCACTGTCTGTGCTCCCCCCACAGCCAGCACTGTCAGTGACCCCACCCCACACAGCCAGCACTGCCAGTGCTCTCCCACAGAGCTAGCACTGTCAGTGCTCCCCCACACAGCCAGCACAGTCAGTGCTCCCACCACACAACCAGCACTGTCAGTGCTCCCCACACAGCCAGCACTGTCAGTGCTCCCCCACACAGCCAGCACTGTCAGTGCTCCCCCCCATACAGCCAGCACTGTCAGTGCTCCCCCCACACAGCCAGCACTGTCAATGCTCCCACCACACAGCCAGCAATGTCAGTGCTCCCCCCACACAGCCAGCACTGTCAGTGCTCCCACCACACAGCCAGCAATGTCAGTGCTCCCCCCACACAGCCAGCACTGTGAGTGCTCCCCCACACAGCCAGCACTTCCAGTGCTACCCCACACAGCCAGCACTGTCAGTGCTCCCACCACACAGCCAGCACTGTCAGTGCTTCCCACACAGACAGCACTGGAAATGCTCCCTCCAAACTCTGTCTGTGTCTCTGTCTGTGTAGCTGTGTTTGCCTGTGTCTCTCTATCTGGCTTCCTCTCTGTCCCTGTCTCTGTCTCTGCCTGTGTCTCTGTCTCTCTCTGTGTCTCTGTCTGCGTCTCTGTCTGTGTCTCTGTCTCTGTCTGTGTCCCTGTCTCTGTCTGTGTCCCTGTCTCTCTCTGTGTCTCTGTCTGTGTCTCTGTGTTTGTCTGTGTCTTAGTCTGTCTGTGTCTCTGTCTATGTCTGTGTCTCTGTCTGTATCTCTGTCTGTGTCTCTGTGTCTGTCTATCTCTCTCTGTGTCTTTGTGTCTGTCTGTGTCTCAGTCTCTGTCTCTGTCTCTGTCTGTGTCTCTGTGTCTGTCGGTCTCTGTGTCTCACTCTCTATCTCTGTCTGTATCTCCGTGTCTGTCAGTGTCTCAGTCTCTGTCGCTATCTGGGGCACATTCTGCTGCACAGACTGTGTTTAGGTGTGAGGCACCCACCCAGCTGATCGGCACTGGGGGGAAGCACACACACAGCTGACGGGCCATGGGGGAGTCACACTGAACCAGCTGATCGGCCATGGGGGAGTCACACAGACCCAGCTCATCGGCCATGGGGGAGTCACACTGACCCAGCTGATCGGCCATGGGAGAGTCACACAGACCTAGTTGATCGGCCATGGCGGAGTCACAATGACCCAGCTGATCGGCCATGGGGGAGTCACACAGATCCAGCTCATCGGCCATGGGGGAGTCACACAGACCCAGCTGATCGGCCATGGGGGAGTCACACTGATCCAACTGATCGGCCATGGGGGAGTCACACCCACCCACCGACAGTCTCTCCTGGTAATGCAGAATGGTAAATCTCTGCCTGTGTCTCTGCCTGTATCTGTCCAATTCTCTCTCTGTCTGTGTTTCTGTCTGTCAGCCAGCACTGTCAGTGCTCCCACCGCACAGCCAGCACTGTCAGTGCTCCCCCACAGAGCCAGCACGGTCAGTGCTCCCCCACACAGCCAGCACTGTCAGTGCTCCCCCCACCCAGCCAGCACTGTCTGTGCTCCCCCACACAGCCAGCACTGTCAGTGCTCCCACCACACAGCCAGCACTGTCAGTGGTCCCCCCAGACAGCCAGCACTGTCAGTGCTCCCCCCACACAGCCAGAACTGTCAGTGCTCCCCCACACAGCCAGCACTGTCAGTGATCCCCCCACACAGCCAGCACTGTCAGTGCTCCCCCACACAGCCAGCACTGTCAGTGATCCCCCCACACAGCCAGCACTGTCAGTGCTCCCCGACACAGCCAGCACTGTCAGTGCTCCCCCACACAGCCAGCACTGTCAGTGCTCCCCCCACACAGCCAGCACTGTCAGTGCTCCCCCCACACAGCCAGCACTGTCAGTGCTCCCCCACACAGCCAGCACTGTCAGTGCTCCCCCCACACAGCCAGCACTGCCAGTGCTCCCCCCACACAGCCAGCACTGTCAGTGCTCCCCCCACACAGCCAGCACTGTCAGTTCTCCCCCCACACAGCCAGCACTGTCAGTGCTCCACCACACAGCCAGCACTGTCAGTGCTCCCCCACACAGCCAGCACTGTCAGTGCTCCTCCCACACAGCCAGCACTGTCAGTGCTCCCCCCACACAGCCAGCACTGACAGTGCTCCCCCCACACAGCCAGCACTGTCAGTGCTCCCACCACACAGCGAGCACTGTCAGTGCTCCCCCCACACAGCCAGCACTGTCAGTTCTCCCCCCACACAGCCAGCACTGTCAGTGCTCCCCCACACAGCCAGCACTGTCAGTGCTCCCCCCACACAGCCAGCACTGTCAGTGCTCCCACCACACAGCCAGCACTGTCAGTGCTCCCCCACAGAGCCAGCACTGTCAGTGCTCCCCACACAGCCAGCACTGTCAGTGCTCCCACCACACAACCAGCTCTGTCAGTGCTCCCCACACAGCCAGCACTGTCAGTGCTCCCACCACACAGCCAGCACTGTCAGTGCTCCCCACACAGCCAGCACTGTCAGTGCTCCCCCACACAGCCAGCACTGTCAGTGCTCCCCCACACAGCCAGCACTGTCAGTTCTCCCACCACACAGTCAGCATTGTCAGTGCTCCCCACACAGACACAGAGGGAAATGCTCCCTCCAAACTCTGTCTGTGTCTCTGTCTGTGTCACTGCCTCTGTCTCAGTCTGTTTCTGTGTGTTTGTCTCTATCTGTGTCTCTTTCTGTGTCTCTGTCTGTGTCACTGTCTCTGCCTCTGTCTGTGTCTCTGTCTCTGTCTGTGTCTCTGTCTGTGTCTCTGTCTGTGTCTCTGTCTCTGTCTGTGTCTCTGTCTGTGTCTCTGTCTGTGCCCCTGTCTCCGTCTGTGTCTCTCTCTGTACCTCTGTCTGTGTCTCTATGTCTGTCTGTGTCTCTGTCTGTGTCTCTCTGTACCTCTGTCTGTGTCTCTGTCTGTGTCACTGACTCTGTCTGTTTCTGTGTGTTTGTCTCTATCTGTGTCTCTGTCTGTGTCTCTGTCTCTGCCTCAGTCTGTGTCTATGTCTCTGTCAGTGTCTCTGTCTGTGTCCCTGTTTCTGTCTGTGTCTCCCTGTACCTCTGTCTGTGTCTCTGTGTCTGTCTGTGTCTCAGTCTCTGTCTCTGTCTGGGGCACATTCTGCTGCACACACTGTGTTTAGGTGTGAGGCACACACTACCAGCTGATCGGCATTGGGAGAGTCACACACACCCAGCTGATCGGCCATGGTAAGGGCACATACCCAGCTGATCGGCAATGCGGGGAAGGAAACACCCAGCTGATCGGCAATGGGGGGGAAGGACAGACCCAGCTGATCGGCAATGGGGGGAAGCACACACCCAGCTGATCGGCAATGGGGGGAATCACACACCCAGCTGATCGGCATTGGGAGAGTCACACACCCAGCTGATCGGCCATGGTGGGGGAACATACCCAGCTGATCGGCAATGCGGGGAAGCACACACCCAGCTGATCGGCAATGCGGGGAAGCACATACCCAGCTGATCGGCAATGCGGGGAAGGAAACACCCAGCTGATCGGCAATGGGGGGAAGGACGCACCCAGCTGATCGGCAATGGGGGGAAGCACACACCCAGCTGATCGGCAATGGGGGGAAGGACACACCCAGCTGATCGGCAATGGGGGGAGGCACACACCCAGCTGATCGGCCATGGGGGGGGAAGGACAGACCCAGCTGATCGGCAATGCGGGGAAGCACACACCCAGCTGATCGGCAATGGGGGGAAGGACAGACCCAGCTGATCGGCAATGGGGGGGAAGGACAGACCCAGCTGATCGGCAATGGGTGAAAGGACACTCCCAGCTGATCGGCAATGGGGGGAAGCACACACCCAGCTGATCGGCAATGGGGGGAAGGACACACCCAGCTGATCGGCAATGGGGGGAGGCACACACCCAGCTGATCGGCCATGGGGGGGGAAGGACACACCCAACTGATCGGCAATGGGGGGAAGCACACACCCAGCTGATCGGCAATGGGGGGGAAGGACAGACCCAGCTGATCGGCAATGGGGGGATGGACACACCCAGCTGATCAGCAATGGGTGAAAGGACACTCCCAGCTGATCGACAATGCGGGGAAGCACACGCCCAGCTGATCGGCAATGGTGTGAAGCACACAACCAGCTGATCTGCAATGGGGGGAAGGACACACCCAGCTGATCGGCAATGGGGGGAAGGACAGGCCCAGCTGATCCGCAATGGGGGGAAGCACACTCCCAGCTGATCGGCAATGCGGGGAAGCACACACCCAGCTGATCGGCAATGGGGGGAAGGACACACCCAGCTGATCGGCAATGGGGTGAAGCACACACCCAGCTGATCGGCAATGCGGGGAAGGACACACCCAGCTGATCGGCAATGGGGGGAAGCACACTCCCAGCTGATCGGTAATGCGGGGAAGGACACACCCAGCTGATCGGCAATGGGGGGACGCACACACCCAGCTGATCGGCAATGGGGGGAAGCACACTCCCAGCTGATCGGCAATGCGGGGAAGGACACACCCAGCTGATCGGCAATGGGGGGAAGCACACACCCAGCTGATCGGCAATGGGGGGACGCACACACCCAGGTGATCGGCAATGGGGGGAAGGACAGACCCAGCTGATCGGCAATGGGGGGAAGCACACTCCCAGCTGATCGGCAATGCGGGGAAGCACACACCCAGCTGATCGGCAATGCGGGGAAGGACACACCCAGCTGATCTGCAATAGGGGGAAGCACACACCCAGCTGATCGGCAATGCGGGGAAGCACACACCCAGCTGATCGGCAATGCGGGGAAGGACACACCCAGCTGATCAGCAATGGGGGGAAGAACACACCCAGCTGATCGGCAATGCGGGGAAGCACACTCCCAGCTGATCGGCAATGCGGGGAAGCACACATCCAGCTGATCGGCAATGCGGGGAAGCACACACCCAGCAAATCGGCAATGGGGGAAGCACACTCCCAGCTGATCGGCAATGTGGGGAAGCACACTCCCAGCTGATCGGCAATGCGGGGAAGGACAGACCCAGCTGATCGGCAATGCGGGGAAGGACAGACCCAGCTGATCGGCAATGCGGGGAAGCACACTCCCAGCTGATCGGCAATGCGTGGAAGGACAGACCCAGCTGATCGGCAATGCGGGGAAGCACACTCCCAGCTGATCGGCAATGCGGGGAAGCACACACCCAGCTGATCGGCAATGCGGGGAAGCACACACCCAGCTGATCGGCAATGCGGGGAAGGACAGACCCAGCTGATCGGCAATGCGGGGAAGCACACTCCCAGCTGATCGGCAATGCGGGGAAGCACACACCCAGCTGATCGGCAATGCGGGGAAGCACACACCCAGCTGATCGGCAATGGGGGGAAGGACACACCCAGCTGATCGGCAATGGGGTGAAGCACACACCCAGCTGATCGGCAATGCGGGGAAGGACACACCCAGCTGATCGGCAATGGGGGGAAGCACACTCCCAGCTGATCGGTAATGCGGGGAAGGACACACCCAGCTGATCGGCAATGGGGGGACGCACACACCCAGCTGATCGGCAATGGGGGGAAGCACACTCCCAGCTGATCGGCAATGCTGGGAAGGACACACCCAGCTGATCGGCAATGGGGGGAAGCACACACCCAGCTGATCGGCAATGGGGGGACGCACACACCCAGCTGATCGGCAATGGGGGGAAGGACAGACCCAGCTGATCGGCAATGGGGGGAAGGACACTCCCAGCTGATCGGCAATGCGGGGAAGGACACACCCAGCTGATCGGCAATGGGGGGAAGCACACTCCCAGCTGATCGGCAATGCGGGGAAGCACACACCCAGCTGATCGGCAATGCGGGGAAGGACACACCCAGCTGATCAGCAATGGGGGGAAGCACACTCCCAGCTGATCGGCAATGCGGGGAAGCACACACCCAGCTGATCGGCAATGCGGGGAAGCACACACCCAGCTGATCGGCAATGCGGGGAAGGACACACCCAGCTGATCAGCAATGGGGGGAAGAACACACCCAGCTGATCGGCAATGCGGGGAAGCACACTCCCAGCTGATCGGCAATGCGGGGAAGCACACACCCAGCTGATCGGCAATGCGGGGAAGCACACACCCAGCTGATCGGCAATGGGGGGAAGCACACTCCCAGCTGATCGGCAATGTGGGGAAGCACACACCCAGCTGATCGGCAATGCGGGGAAGGACAGACCCAGCTGATCGGCAATGCGGGGAATCACACTCCCAGCTGATCGGCAATGCGGGGAAGCCCACACCCAGCTGATCGGCAATGGGGGCAGGCACACACCCAGCTGATCGGCAATGCGGCGAAGGACACACCCAGCTGATCGGCAATGGGGGGAAGCACACACCCAGCTGATCGGCAATGCGGGGAAGCACACACCCAGCTGATCAGCAATGGGGGGAAGCACACACCCAGCTGATCGGCAATGCGGGGAAGGACACACCCAGCTGATCAGCAATGGGGTGAAGCAGACACCCAGCTGATCGGCAATGCGGGGAAGCACACACCCAGCTGATCGGCAATGGGGGGAAGCACACACCCAGCTGATCGGCAATGCGGGGAAGGACACACCCAGCTGATCAGCAATGAGGGGAATTACACACCCAGCTGATCGGCAATGCGGGGAAGGACACACCCAGCTGATCAGCAATGGGGGGAAGCACACACCCAGCTGATCGGCATTGAGGGGAAGGACACACCCAGCTGATCAGCAATGGGGTGAAGCACACACCCAGCTGATCGGCAATGCGGGGAAGCACACACCCAGCTGATCGGCAATGCGGGGAAGGACACACCCAGCTGATCAGCAATGGGGGGAATCACACACCCAGCTGATCGGCGTTGAGGGGAAGGACACACCCAGCTGATCGGCAATGGGGGGAAGCACACACCCAGCTGATCGGCAATGGGGGGAAGGACATACCTAGCTGATCGGCAATGGGGGGAAGCACACACCCAGCTGATCGGCAATGGGGGGAAGCACACATCCAGTTGATCGGCAATGCGGGGAAGGACACACCCAGCTGATCGGCAATGGGGGGAAGGACACACCCAGCTGATCGGCAATGCGGGGAAGCACACACCCAGCTGCCCGGCAATGGGGGGAAGGACACACTCAGCTGATCGGCAATGCGGGGAAGCACACACCCAGCTGCCCGGCAATGCGGGGAAGCACACTCCCAGCTGATCGGCAATGCGGGGAAGGACACACTCAACTGATCGGCAATGGGGGGAAGCACACACCCAGCTGATCGGCAATGGGGGGAAGGACAGACCCAGCTGATCGGCAATGGGGGGAAGGACACACCCAGCTGATCGGCAATGCGGGGAAGGACACACACAACTGATCGGCAATGGGGGGAAGCACACACCCAGCTGATCGGCATTGGGGGGAAGGACACACCCAGCTGATCGGCAATGCGGGGAAGCACACACCCAGCTGATCGGCAATGGGGGAAGGACACTCCCAGCTGATCGGCAATGGGGGGAAGGACACTCCCAGCTGATCGGCAATGGGGGGAGTCACACCCACCCACCGATAGTCCTGGTCATACAGAATGGTAAGTCAGGGTGAGGCTGGCTGGGGAGGGTCAGTTTCACCGGCAGTGCGAGGCGAGAGATGCCGAGTGGGTGGGGTTTCCTCTCAGTGTTTAACGAATTGAAGAATTGAACTAAAGGGAACTTTCAGCACATTCTTCAACTGCTGCCTGAACTGAGTCTGTGTCACGGCGTAAATCGCAGTGTTTGTGCAGCAACTCAGGAGCTGCAGCATGAAGCCCAATTCCTGAACATAATAATCTAACCATACAGAGTCATACCCCAGATACCACATCCGGTTCCATATATAATAAACCATTAACGTTGACCATAACAGGATGAAGTTGGCGGAGATAACGAAGAGTAAGATGATGGATTTGCTGCGACTCTCCATCTCCGGGTCTCTGGCACTGTGCCCACTGCTGTGAGCCCGGAGTCTCCTGCGGGCCCTGCTGCTCAGGACAATGTGTCTGACGGTGAGAACATTGAGCAGCAGAATCAGGGCGAATGGAACACCCGGGGTTAGAATGTGGTGGAGGAACTCGATTGGTCCCCAGACCGGAGATTCCATAACACCCCCTGTGACATCACAAAACCAGGGGTCGTTCCCCAGCAGATACCCACCGGACAGCATCACCCCCCAGGAAATGTCCTTCAGACAGCTCAGCACAGCCACTGTCCCCAGAACCACAGCCGCCGCTTTCTCGCTGCAATATTCACTTTTCAGCCTCGGGCAACAAATGGCCACAAATCGATCAAAGGTGAAAGTGACGGTGAACCAGACAGAACAGTCAGTGGCTGCAAAAAGCAGGGCGGCGTGGATATTACACACGGGGATGGACAGCAGGAAATTAAACTGTTCAATAAAAACAATGGGAATGTGTCTGAATATCAGGTCGAGAATAACGACCAGGAGATCCCCCACTGCCATGGCCAACAGGTAACAAGTCACACATTTGGACAGCCCGCAGTTTCTTCTCTTCAGGACCACAATTGTGATGAGGTTCACTGTGAGGAAGGGAAATACACAATGAAATTATACATCAGCCTGGGAAAGACATCACAAGTATGGTCGGCGTGGTGTGGAGGGAGTCAAATAAATATATACTAATACACACACTCACACACACACGCACACACAGACAGTAACACACTCACACACACACACAGACAGTAACACACACTCACACACACAGACAGTAACACACTCACAGACACTAACACACACACACACACAGACAGTAACACACTCACACACACAGACAGTAACACACTCACACACACACAGACAGTAACACACTCACCCTCACTAACACACACAGACAGTAACACACACACAGGCACTAACACACACACAGACACACACTAACACACACACACTAACCCACAGACAGTAGTACACAAACACACATACACTTCCACACTCACACAAACACAGACACTCACACACACACAGACACTAACACACTCACACACACAGAGACAGTAACACACACACACAGACACTAACACACTCACTAACACACTCACACACAGACAGTAATACACACACACAGACACTAACGCACTCTCACACACACACAGACAGTAACACACACACAGACAGTAATACACACACACAGGCACTAACACACACACACAGACACACACTAACACACACACACTAACCCACAGACAGTAGTACACACACACAGACACTAACAAACTCACACAAACACAGACACTAACACACACACAGACACTAACACACTCACACACAGACAGTAATACACACACACAGACACTAACGCACTCTCACACACACAGACAGTAACACACTCACAGAATCATAGACACTAACACAAACACACACACAGACACCAACACACTCACACACACACTAAAACACTCACACACCCACTAACACACTCACACACAGACAGTAATACACTCACACAGACACTAACACACTCACACACACACAGAGACAGTAACACTCACACACACACACAGACAGTAATACTCTCACACACACAGACACCTCCCGTACCAGCCTCCCCGAACAGGCGCCGGAATGTGGCGACTAGGGGCTTTTCACAGTAACTTCATTTGAAGCCTACTTGTGACAATAAGCGATTTTCATTTTATTTCATTTGACTAACAAACTCACACACATACAGAGACAGTAACACACTCACACACACACAGACACTAACACACTCACACACACACACACTAACACACACACACTAACACACCCACACACATAGAACATAAAACATAGAACGATACAGCGCAGTACAGGCCCTTCGGCCCACGATGTTGCACCGAAACAAAAGCAATCTAACCTACACTATGCCATTATCATCCATATGGTTATCCAATAAACTTTTAAATGCCCTCAATGTTGGCGAGTTCACTCCTATTGCAGGTGGGGCATTCCACGGCCTCACCACTCTTTGCATAAAGAACCTACCTCTGACCTCTGTCCTATATCTATTACCCCTCGCATACACACATAGACTAACACACACTCTCACACACACATACAGTAACACACTCCCACACACACACAGGGACAGTAATACACTCACAGACACTAACACGCTCACACACCCATACATAGACAGTATTACAGTCACACACACACATACAGTAATACACGTATACACACACAGAGACAGTAATGCACTCACACTCACACAGACACTAACACACACACACATACAGATACAGTAATACACTCACACTCACACAGACACTAACACACACACACACGCATACAGTAATACACTCACACACACACACACACAGACAGTAATACACACACACACAGACACTGACACACACTCACACACACATACAGAGACAGTAATACACTCACACAGACACTGACACACTTACAAACACACATACAGAGACAGTAATACACACACATACAGAGGCTGTAATACCCTCACACTCACACAGACACTAACAGACACACCGACACACATACAGTAATACACTCTCACACACACACACACGGGCAGAGGCAGTTATGCATTCACACTCACACAGACACGAAAACACACACACACATACAGTAACACACTCACACACGCACACACACAGACAGTAATACACACACACTCACAGACACTGACACACACTCACACACACACATACAGAGACAGTAATACACTCACACAGACACTAACACACACACACACACATACAGAGACAGTAATACACTCACACACACATACAGAGACAGTAATACACTCACACTCACACATACAGAGTCAGTAATACACACACTCACACAGACTAACACACGCATGCACTCACATACAGAGACAGTAATACACTCGCACACTCACACAGACACTAACACACTCACACACACATACAGTAATACACTCACACACACACAGACAGATACAGTAATACACTCAAACTCACACAGGTACTAACACACACACACAGCAATACACTCACACACGCACAGACAGAGACAGTAATGCACTCACACAGAGACTAACACACTCACACACACATATACAGAGACAGTAATACACTCACACACACACAGACACTACAGACTCACACACACTCATACAGAGACAGTAATACACTCACATACACTGACACACACTCACACACACAAACAGAGACAGTAATACACTCACACAGACACTAACGCACTCACATACAGAGACAGTAATACACTCACGCTCACACACACACACATACAGAGACAGTAATACACTCACGCTCACACAGACACTAACACTCGCACACACACAGAGGCAGTAATATACTCAGGCACAAAGTCACTAATACACACTCACAAAGACACTAATGCACACACTTACACAACAGACACAAATACACACACTCATTGACACTGATACACTAATACAAACACTCACAGAAACAGAGACACTAATACACACACTCAAAGACACACAGATACACTAATACACACACTCACTGACACACAGAGACAATAATACACACACACAGACACATAGAGAAAGAAATATACACACTCACAGACACACACTGACACTAATACACACACACTGACACTGATAAACACACTCACAGGCACAGACAATAATACACATACTCACACACAGACACTAATACACACTCACAGACAGACTGCTACACTAATACACACACTCACACACAGATACACTAATACACACTATCACTGACTCACACAGACATTAATACATACACACACAGACACACAGAGACACAAATACACACACACAGAAACTAATAGACACACTCACAGCCGCACACAAAGACTCTAATACACACATTCACTCACACACACAGATACACACACTCTCAGACACACAGATAGAACATAGAACATAGAACATTACAGCGCAGTACAGGCCCTTCAGCCCTCGATATTGCTCCGACCTGTAGATAGACTAATACACACACGTACTGACACGCAGATACACTAATACATACTCACAGGCACACACCCATACACAGTAATACACACAAACACTAATGCACACACACACACAGACAGTAACACACACTCACAGACACACACTCACACAGAGACAGTAATACACACACACACACACACAGTCACACACACAAACACAAATATACACACACTCACAGGCACACAGATATACCCTAATACACACACTCACTCACACACACAAAGACACCAATGCGCACAATCTCACACAGATACACTAATACACATACACTCACAGACCTAAACAGAGACTCTAATACACACACACACACACAGACACTGATACACACACACAGATACACTAATGCACACACTCACAGTCAAACACACAGACAGCAATACGCACACTCACACACACAAACACTAATACACACACTCACACAAAACAGACACACACAGGGACACTAATTCACACTCACAGACACTAAGAGACACAAATACACACACACTCACACAGAGACAATAATACACACGCTCACAGACACAAACACAGACATTAATACACACACTCACACACACAGCCAGTAATACACACACACAAAGGCAGAGGCACGAATACACAAACGCATAAACACACACAGCCACACACAGATACACTAATGCACACACACAGACATACACAGACACTAATACACACACTCAACGACGCACAGAGGCACTAATACACACATTCACTGACAAGCAGATACACTAATACATACTGAGACACACACACACACTAATACAAACACAAACAGACACTCACAGACACACACACGCACACTAATACACACAAGCACTAATGCACACACTCACAGACACACATAGACACTAATCCACATGCACACACAGACACTAATACACACACTCACTGACACATAGAGACAGTAATATACACACTCAGAGACACAGACACAATAATACACATCCTCACCTACAGGCACTAATACACACTCACAGGCTCACAGATACATTAATACACACACTCACAGACACTAATACACACACTCACACACACAGGCGCACTAATACATACACTCACAGTCACACACAAACACTAATACACACACTCACAGACACCCAGAGACACTAATTCACACACTCACTGACACACAGAGACACTAATGTACACACTTACAGACCCAGAGACACAAAACGCACACACACAGACATACACAGATACATTTATAGATAAATTGAAACACACAGGGACACTAATACACACAATCACACACACACACACTAATGCACACACTCACAGACATACAGAGACACTAATACACACACTGACTGACACATAGAGACACTAATATACACACTTATATACACAGAGACACTAAAACACAGAGACACTGACACACACACTCACAGTCACGCAGAGACACGAATATTCACACACTCCCCCAGACACTAAGTCAGACACTCACTGACACACAGCGACACTAATCTACCCAGTCTCCGATACACACAGAGACACTAATAAACGCACTCACACAACTCAGGCACTAATACACACACTCACACACACAGACACTAATACACACACACAGACACACACAGACATTAATGCACAAACTCAAAGACACACACACAGACACTAATACACACACACAGACACACAGAGAAGCTAATACAACTACTCACACACAGACACTAATACACACACACACTGACATGCAGGTACACTAATACACACACTCACACAAACACAGGCAAGAATGCACACACTCACACACAAACAGTCACTAATACACACACACAGACACACAGAGACACAAATACACCACTCACACACAGACACACATACACTAATGCACACATTCACACAGACACGCAGAAACACTAATACACCACTCACACACAGACACTAATACACTCACACACAGACACTAATACACACACACACAGACACTAATACACCACTCACACACCGACACTAATACACTCACTCACTGGCACGCAGATGCACTAAACACACACACTCGCACAACACACACAGACACTAATACACACGCACACACACGCACATATAGTAATCCACACACTCAAAGACACAGACAGACACTAACTCACAAACACACACAGACACTAATGCACAAACCCAAAGACACACACAGACACACTAATACACACACTCACCGACACATAGATACACTAATACACACTTACAGACACACATACAGTCACTAATACACACACTCACACACACAGACACTAATACACGGATCGGAAATTAGCAAACGTGACACCACTGTTTAAAAAAGGAGGTAGGCAGAAAGCGGGTAATTATAGGCCAGTGAGCTTAACTTCGGTAGTAGGGAAGATGCTGGAATCTATCATCAAGGACGAAATAGCGAGGCATCTGGATGGAAATTGTCCCATTGGGCAGACGCAGCATGGGTTCATAATGGGCAGGTCGTGCCTAACTAATTTAGTGGAATTTTTGAGGACATGACCAGTGCGGTAGATAACGGGGAGCCAATGGATGTGGTATATCTGGATTTCCAAAAAGCCTTTGACAAGGTGCCACACAAAAGGTTGTTGCATAAGATAAAGATGCATGGCATTAAGGGGAAAATAGTAGCATGGATAGAGGATTGGTTAATTAATAGAAAGCAAAGAGTGGGGATTAATGGGTGTTTCTCTGGTTGGCAATCAGTAGCTAGTGGTGTCCCTCAGGGATCAGTGTTGGGCCCACAACTGTTCACAATTTACATCGATGATTTGGAGTTGGGGACCAAGGGCAATGTGTCCAAGTTTGCAGATGACACTAAGATGAGTGGTAAAGCAAAAAGTGCAGAGGATACTGGAAGCCTGCAGAGGGATTTGGATAGGCTAAGTGAATGGGCTAGGGTCTGGCAGATGGAATACAATGTTGACAAATGTGAGGTTATCCATTTTGGTAGGAATAATAGAAAAAGGGATTATTATTTAGATGATAAAATATTAAAACATGCTGCTGTGCAGAGAGACCTGGGTGTGCTAGTGCATGAGTTGCAAATAGTTGGTTTACAGGTGCAACAGGTGATTAAGAAGGCAAATTGAATTTTGTCCTTCATTGCTAGAGGGATGGAGGTTAAGACTAGGGAGGTTCTGCTGCAATTGTATAAGGTGTTAGTGAGGCCACACCTGGAGTATTGTGTTCAGTTTTGGTCTCCTTACTTGAGAAAGGACGTACTGGCACTGGAGGGTGTGCAGAGGAGATTCACTAAGTTAATCCCAGAGCTGAAGGGGTTGGATTACGAGGAGAGGTTGAGTAGACTGGGACTGTACTTGTTGGAATTTAGAAGGATGAGGGTTGATCTTATAGAAACATTTAAATTATGAAGGGATTAGATAGGATAGATGCGGGCAGGTTGTTTCCATGGCTGGTGAAAGCAGAACTAGGGGGCATAGCCTCAAAATAAGGGGAAGTAGATTGAGGACTTAGTTTAGGAGGAACTTCTTCACCCAAAGGGTTGTGAATCTATGGAATGCCTTGCCCAGTGAAGCAGTAGAGGCTCCTTCATTAAATGTTTTTAAGATAAAGATAGATAGTTTTTTGGAGAATAGAGGGATTAAGGGTTATGGTGTTTGAGCTGGAAACTGGAGCTGAGTCCACAAAAGATCAGCCATGATCTCATTGAATGGTGGAGCAGGCTCGAGGGGCCAGATGGCCTACTCCTGCTCCTAGGTCTTATGTTCTCACAGACACACGCTGGCACTAATACACACTCACAGGCTCAAAGAAACACTGATACACACTCGCAGACACACAGAGACACTAATACACACTCACATAAACACATACAGACACTAATACACACACACAGACACTAATACACCCACTCACAGGCACACACTGGCACCAATACACACAGACATTAACACACACACACAGATACTAATACACACTCTAACGATGCACAGAGACAATAATACACACACACAGACACAGGGAGACTCGAATGCACACACTCACAGACACACAGAGACACTCATACACACACTCACAGACACACAGAGACATTAAAACACACACTCACAGACACACAGAGACACTAATACACACACTCACAGACACACAGAGACACTAATACACACACTCGCAGACACACAGAGACACTCATACACACACTCACAGACACACAGATACATTAATACACACACTCACAGACACAAGCAGACACTAATACACACACACAGACACTAATGCACACACTCACAGACACACACAGACACTAATACACAGACTCACAGTCACACGCAGACACTAACACACACACTAACACACAGAGACACTAATACACATTCACAGACACACAGATACACTAATACACAGAGAGGCACTAGTACACAGCTCACAGGCCGACAGAGACACTAATACACAAACACACACACATTAATAGAGACACTCACACACATAGCCACTAATGCACTCACACAAACAGACACTAATGCACACATTCTCACACACACTCAGACACACACAGACACTAATACACACACTCACACACACAGAGAAACGAGTACACACACTCACAGACACACAGATACACTAATGCACACACTCGCAGACACACACAGACACTAATAAACACACTCACACACACACATACAGACACTAATACACACACTCACACACACAGACACTAATACACACACTCACAAACTCACACTGGCACTAATACACACACACATACACTAACGCACAGACACAGATAGTAATACACACACAGTGATACACAGAGACAATAATATACACACTCACAGACACAGGGAGACTCTAATGCATACACTCACGCACACACAGCGACACTAATACAAACAGTCACACACACACATGCACAATAAACACACTAACACAAACACACAGATACTAATACACATACTTACTGATACACAGAGGCAATACTACACACTCACAAACACACACAGACACTAATACACACACTCACACACAGATACACTAATACACATTCACAGACACACAGATACATCCATACAGACACGCACACACAGAGAGACACTTGTACACAGCTCACGGACCGACAGAGACATTAATACACAAACACACACACACTAATAGAGACACTCACACACATAGACACTAATACACTCTCACACACAGTCTAATGCCCACATTCTCACACACACACCGATACTCACAGATACACCAATATACACAGAAATACAGACACACACAGACTCTAATACACACACTCAGACGTCCCTCCACACACACACCACCCTCCACACACACACTAACCCCTCCACACGCACTAACCCCCCCCACACACTGACCCCACCCCACACACAATGACCCCCACCCACACACACACTAACCCCTCCACACACACTAACCCCCTAAACCACAGATCTACTAACCCCTCCACACGCACTAACCCCCCCCACACACTGACCCCACCCCACACACACTGACCCCCACCCACACACACACTAACCCCCCCACACACACTAACCCCCCACACACACTAACCCACCCCCACACACACTAACCCGTCCACACGCATTAACCTCCCCCACTCACTGACCCCACCCCACACACACTGACCCCCGCCCACACACACACTGACCCCACCACACACACTAACCCCCCCACTCACACTAACCCCTAACCCCCCCTCCACACACTGACTCCACACCACACACACTAACCCCCCCACACACACTAACCCCCCCACACACACTAAACCCCCCCACAAACCCTGCCACACACACACACACTAATCCCCCCAGACACACACTAACCCCCCACACACACACTCCCCCACCCCACACACACTCACCACCACACACACACTCCCCCACCCCACACACACTAACCCTCACACACACACTAACCACCCCCCCCACACAAACACACACACTAACCCCCCACACACTAACCCCCCCAAATAAGCACACACACTAACACCCCCACACACACTAACCCCCCCACACACTAACCACCCCAACACACACTAACCCCCACACACACACACTACTACCCCCACACACACTAACCCCCCCAACACACACTAACCCCCACCACACACACACTAACCACCCCCAACACACACTAACCACCCCCAACACACACTACCTCCCACCGCACACACACTAGCCCCCCCACACACACAATAAACTCCTCCCCCACACACACTAACTCACCGCCCACACACACTAACCCCCTCCACACACACTATCCGTCCCACATACACACTAACCCCCCCCACACACTAACACCCCCTCACACACTAACATCCCCACTACACACACACTAACCCCACACACACTAACCTCCGCAACAAACACACTAACCCCCCCACACACACTAACCCCCCTCACACACTCACACACTAAAACCCCCACCACACACACACATTAACCCACCCACACACACTGACACCCCCACACACACTAACCACCCCCACACACACTAACCCTCCCACCCACACACTAACCCCCCCACACACTAACCCACCCCACACACGCACTAAACCCCCCACACACACACTAACCCCCGCACACCCACTAACCATCCCACACACACACACTAGCCCCCCCCACAATCACACACTAACCCTCCCACATACACTAACACCTCACTAACAAACATTAACACCCCCCACACACACACACTAACCCTCCCACACACTCACCCCCCCCCCAGGCACACATTAACCCTCCCACCCACACACTAACACCCCCCCACACACACTAACCCTCCCATACATACACTAGCCCCGTGTGGTGGTAAGTATTAGGGGTATTGCGGTACCCTGTGATGCCGAGAGGCTATTGGTGGATAGACACTGTGTCCCGAGTGGATCAGCCGCCTACTGGCTCCACCCAGTAAGGCGGAGTATAAGAGCCCGGGTTCTCCCAGCAGCCGCATTCTGTAACTGTGCTGCTGGGGAACAAGTCTGCGTAATAAAGCCATCGATCGACTCCTTCTCTTCTCGTCTCGTGAGTGATTGATTGTGCTGCAATTTATTGCGCAGACTTAAAGGACATGGAGATCCGACTCACTCCGGATTGTCTGCGAATCAGCCCCCACGCGGCAGACTCAGCGGGCACTTTTAAACACTGGCTAGCGTGGTTCGAAGGATACCTCCGAACGGCCCCTGGCATAGTTACAGAAGACCAGAAACTGCAGGTCCTGCCAGTGTGAGCCCGGAAATCTACACTCTCATAGAGGACGCGGACGATTTCCCGACGGCGATCGCCATGCTGAGAGGAATCTACGTCAGCCCCGTCAACCAGGTCTCCGCAGGCCACCAGCTCGCGACGAGACGGCAAATCCCCGGGGAATCGCTGGGCGAATTCTACAGTGCGCTGTTAATACTGGGGAGAAACTGCAACTGCCCATCGGTTTCGGCTAACGAACACACAGAGCTGCTGGTCTGAGATGCGTTCGTGGCAGGTATGCTTTCATCCCAAATTCGCCAGCGATTGCTGGAAAAAGACACACTAGGCCTCAAAGATCACGGGCCCTCGCGGCCTCGTTCGATGTGGCATCGCAGAACTCCCGTGCCTACGCCGCCGACCGTGCGGCAGCCCCCCCCCCTCCACAGGCCTGCGCTGCCAGAGCAGCAGATCACCCAGGGGGGCCCGGCTGCTACTTTTGTGGGCAAGGGAAACACCCCCGAATGTGCTGCCCGGCCTGCTCGGCCCCCTGTAAAGGGTGCGGCAAATAGGGGCACTTTTTAGCAGTGTTCCAGGCCCGGGAGGTAGCCGCTATCTCCGGGGGAGAACACCAAACTCAACCCCCCCCACCCCCCAGCAATCCATGTGCGGCCAACCGGCGCCGCCATCTTGGGCCCCGGACTCCATGCGGGAGGGATGGGCGCCGCCATTTTGTGCTCCTCCGGCAACGTGCGATCCATGGGCGGCGCCACCTTGTCAACCCCCGACCGTGTGCGACCCGTGGACGCCGCCATCTTGGCTGACAGCTAAGGACCCCGGGATGGACGGCCCCACGGGGCCTGAAGAAAACGCCCCAATGCAGCAACTACGACTGGCTTCTGTGACCCTGGACCAGTCGCGGCACCGAAGGCTCCAAACAGCAACAACAACAGTATTTATAAACGGGTACGAGACCTGCCTGATCAACTCTGGGAGCACGGAGAGTTTTATACATCCCGATACGGTAAGACGCTGTTTCGATCCACCGAGTAATCAAAAAAATGTTCTGGCGGCAGGGTCCCATTCCATAGAGATCAAAGGGTTCTGCATCGCGAACCTCACGGTGCAGAGATGGGAGTTCAAGAACTACCAGCTTTACGTCCTCCCCCACCTCTGCGCTGCCTCACTCCTGGGGTTGGATTTTCAGTGTTACCTCCAGAGTTTAACGTTTAAATTCGGCGGCCCTATACCCCCACTCACTATCTGCAGCCTCGCGACCCTCAAGGTCGACCCACCGTCCCTGATTGTGAACCTCACCCCGGATTGCAAACCCGTCGCCACTAGGAGCAGACGGTACAGCGCCCAGGACAGGACATTTATCCGGTCAGAGGCCCAGCGGCTGCTGAGGGAAGGCATAACCCAGGCCAGCAATAGTCCCTGGAGAGCCCAGGTGGTAGTTGTAAAGATCAGGAAGAAGCAGAGGATGGTCGTAGACTATAGTCAAACCATCAATAGTTACACACAGCTAGATGCGTACCCTCTCCCCCGCATATCCGACATGGTCAATCGGATTGCACAGTACAAGGTCTTTTCCACGGTGGACCTTAAGTCCGCCTACCACCAGCTCCCCATCCGCTCGAGCGACCGCAAATACACTGCTTTTGAAGCAGATGGACGGCTCTATCACTTTTTAAGGGCTCTATTCGGAGTCACTAACAGGGTCGCGTTCTTCCAACGGGAGATGGACCGAATGGTTGACCGGGACGGTTTACGGGCCACGTTCCCGTACCTCGACAACATCATCATCTGCGGCCACGACCAGCAGGACTACGACGCCAACCTCCGCAAATTCCTCCAGACCGCAAACGCCCTGAATCTCACATACAACAGGGAGAAACACCAGGTGTTAGATTTGGAGGTAGTTGAGCACTTTGGGGACAGTGACCATAATTCGGTGACGTTTACGTTAGTGATGGAAAGGGATAAGTATACCCCGCAGGGCAAGGGTTATAGCTGGGGGAAGCGCAATTATGATGCCATTAGACATGACTTGGGGGGGATAGGTTGGAGAAGTAGGCTGCAAGTGTTGGGCACACTGGATATGTGGAGCTTGTTCAAGGAACAGCTACTGCGTGTTCTTGATAAGTACGTACCGGTCAGGCAGGGAGGAAGGCGTCGAGCGAGGGAACCGTGGTTTACCAAAGAAGTGGAATCTCTTGTTAAGAGGAAGAAGGAGGTCTATGTGAAGATGAGGTGTGAAGTTTCAATTGGGGCGTTGGATAGTTACAAGGTAGCGAGGAAGGATCTAAAGAGAGAGCTAAGACGAGCAAGGAGGGGACATGAGAAGTATTTGGCAGGTAGGATCAAGGGAAACCCAAAAGCTTTCTAGGTATGTCAGGAATAAAAGAATGACTAGGGTAAGAGTAGGGCCAGTCAAGGACAGGGATGGGAAGTTGTGTGTGGAATCTGAAGAGATAGGAGCGATACTAAATGAATATTTTTCGTCAGTATTCACTCAGGAAAAAGATAATGTTGTGGAGGAGAATGCTGAGACCCAGGCTATTAGAATAGATGGCATTGAGGTACTTAGGGAAGAGGTGTTGGCAATTATGGACAGGCTGAAAATAGATAAGTCCCCGGGGCCTGATGGGATTTATCCTAGGATTGTCTGGGAGGCCAGGGAAGAGATTGCTGAGCCCTTGGCTTTGATTTTTATGTCATCATTGGCTACAGAAATAGTGCCAGAGGACTGGAGGATAGCAAAAGTGGTCCCTTTGTTCAAGAAGGGGAGTAGAGACAACTCCGGCAACTATAGACCGGTGAGCCTCACGTCTGTTGTGGGTAAAGTCTTGGAGGGGATTATAAGAGACAAGATTTATAATCATCTAGATAGGAATAATATGATTAGGGATAGTCAGCATGGCTTTGTGAAGGGTAGGTCATGCCTAACAAACCTTATCGAGTTCTTTGAGAAGGTGACTGAACTGGTACACGAGGGTAGAGCAGTTGATGTGGATTTCAGTAAAGCGTTTGATAAGGTTCCCCACGGTAGGCTATTGCATAAAATACGGAGGCTGGGGATTGAGGGTGATTTAGAGATGTGGATCAGAAATTGGCTAGCTGAAAGAAGACAGAGGGTGGTGGTTGATGGGAAATGTTCAGAATGGAGTTCCGTTACAAGTGGCGTACCACAAGGATCTGTTCTGGGGCCGTTGCTGTTTGTCATTTTTATAAATGACCTAGAGAAAGGCGCAGAAGGGTGGGTGAGTAAATTTGCAGACAACACTAAAGTCGGTGGTACTGTCGACAGTGCGGAAGGATGTTGCAGGTTACAGAGGGACATAGATAAGCTGCAGAGCTGGGCTGAGAGGTGGCAAATGGAGTTTAATGTAGAGAAGTGTGAGGTGATTCACTTTGGAAGGAATAACAGGAATGCGGAATATTTGGCTAATGGTAAAGTTCTTGGAAGTGTGGATGAGCAGAGGGATCTAGGTGTCCATGTACATAGATCCCTGAAAGTTGCCACCCAGTTTGATAGGGTTGTGAAGAAGGCCTATGGAGTGTTGGCCTTTATTGGTAGAGGGATTGAGTTCCGGAGTCGGGAGGTCATGTTGCAGCTGTACAGAACTCTGGTACGGCCGCATTTGGAGTATTGCGTACAGTTCTGGTCACCGCATTATAGGAAGGACGTGGAGGCTTTGGAGCGGGTGCAGAGGAGATTTACCAGGATGTTGCCTGGTATGGAGGGAAAATCTTTTGAGGAAAGGCTGATGGACTTGAGGTTATTTTCGTTAGAGAGAAGAAGGTTAAGAGGAGACTTAATAGAGGCATACAAAATGATCAGGGGGTTAGATAGGGTGGACAGTGAGAGCCTTCTCCCGCTGATGGAAATGGCTGGCACGAGGGGACATAGCCTTAAACTGAGGGGTAATAGATATAGGACAGAGGTCAGAGGTAGGTCCTTTACGCAAAGAGTGGTGAGGCCGTGTAATGCCCTACCTGCAACAGTAGTGAACTCGCCAACATTGAGGGCAGTTAAAAGTTTATTGGATAAGCATATGGATGATAATGGCATAGTGTAGGTTAGATGGCTTTTGTTTTTTGATTTCCCATGTCGGTGCAACATCGTGGGCTGAAGGGCCTGTACTGCGCTGTATCGTTCTCTGTTCTCTGTTCTAAATGTGTGTTTAGCCCCGACCGTCTAGCCATCCTCGGCTACGTAGTGCGAAATGGAGTGATAGGCCCAGACCCCGAACGCATGCGCCCCCTCATGGAGTTCCCCCTCCCCCACTGCTCCAAGGCCCTGAAACGCTGCCTGGGCTTTTTCTCTTGTTACTCCCAGTGGGTCCCCAACTACGCAGACAAGGCCCGTCCGCTAATCCAGTCCACGGTCTTTCCCCTGTCGACAGAGGCCCGCCAGGCCTTCAGCCGCATCAAAGCGGATATCGCAAAGGCCACGATGCACGCCATCGACGAGTCCCTCCCCTTCCAGGTCGAGAGCGATGCATCCGACGTAGCTCTGGTGTCAACACTCAACAAGTGGGCAGACCCGTGGCCTTCTTTTCACGCACCCTCCACGCTTCAGAAATCCGCCACTCCCCAGTGGAAAAGGAGGCCCAGGCCATAGTGGAAGCTGTGCGGCATTGGAGACATTACCTGGCCGGGAGGAGATTCACTCTCCTCACTGACCAACGGTCGGTTGCCTTCATGTTCGATAATGCACAGCGGGGCAAGATCAAGAACGACAAGATCTTGCCGTGGAGGATCGAACTCTCCACCTATAACTCCGAGATCTTGTATCGTCCCGGAAAGCTGAACGAGCCGTCCGATGCCCTGTCCCGCGGCACATGTGCCAACGTACAAGTGAACCGTCTCCGAACCCTCCACGAGGACCTCTGCCACCCGGGGGTCACTCGGTTCTATCACTTCGTAAAGACCCGCAACCTGCCCTACTCCATCGAGGAGGTCGGGACAGCCACCAGGAACTGCCAAATCTGCGCAGAGCGCAAAACACACTTCTCCAGGCCAGAGAAAGCACATGTGATAAAGGCTTCCCGTCCCTTTTAGCGCCTCAGTCTGGACTTCAAAGGCCCCCTCCCCTCTACCCACCGCAACACGTACTTCCTGAACGTGATTGACAAGTACTTCCTGTTACCATTAGCTATTCCCTGTCCCGAAATGACCGTGGCCACGGTCATTAGAGCCCTCGGCACCATCTTTACACTATTCGGTTTCCCCGCGGACATACAGAGCGATAGGGGCCCTCCTTCGTGAGCAATGAACTGCGTCAATTCCTGCTCAGCAAGGGCATCACCTCGAGCAGGACGACCAGTTACAACCCCCGGGGGAACGGTGAGGTAGAGAGGGAGAACGGAACCGTCTCGAAGACCGTCCTGCTGGCCCTACAGTCCAGAGGTCTCACAGTTTCCCGCTGCAGGAAGTCCTCCCGGACGCCCTCCACTCCATCCGGTCGCTGCTGTGTACAACAACGAATCAAACAGCTCCCAAACTCCTCCTTGTCTTCCCGAGGAAGTCCTCCTCCGGAACGTCACTTCCGACCTGGCTGGCAGCCCCGGGACCCATCCTGCTCCGAAAACATGTGCGGGCGCACAAATCGGACCCGTTGGTCGAGAGGGTTCATCTCCTCAACGCGAACCCTCAATACGCCTGCGTGGCGTACCCCGACGGCCGACAGGACACGGTCTCCCTGCGGGACCTGGCACCCGCCGGAGCTCCACACACACCCTCAACACCAGGCACCCCCTCTGGAGTTCCAGCCCCCCTAACACCAATGACCCCTCCCTCCCACCGGCGCACCCCACAGCCGTCCCCTTCCCGGGTGGATCGGTCCTTCCCCCGGTCCGAATAGGGATATTGGAGCGGGGAGAGGCATTGCGACGATCCCAGAGACGACGGGGCCCGAACCAGCGTCTGCATCACCACCGGGGCTAAGCCGATCGGTTAGGACGACCAGGGCACCAATTCGACTCATCAAATCAGTATAGTAAAGCAAGAAATGTCTCTAGAAATAATTTTTTTTTGGTTGCCCAGTAAAAGCGACATTGGAAGTAGTACTAGTAGTTGATATCGGAGCATAACCGCCGTGTTAGCGGCATCCTAGGTACCGACTCTGTAAACACCGACCACCATACGGCCCACGACCCCAACGTGTTCTTTTCCAACAAGGGGTGAATGTGGTGGTATGTATTAGGGGTATTAAGTTACCGTGTGAGGCCGAGAGGCTATTGGTGGATAGACGCTGGGACCCGATTGGATCAGCCGCCTACTGGCTCCACCCAGTAAGGCGGAGTATAAGAGCCCGGGTTCTCCCAGAAGGCACATTCTGTAACTGTGCTGCTGGGGAACAAGTCTGCGTAATAAAGCCATCGATCGGCTCCTTCTCAGCTCGTCTCGTGAGTGATTGATTGTGCTACACCCTGTGACAGTATACAGTTAACCATTTACTTCTCAATAATCCCTGGGAGCAGGGGGCAGGCAGTGTGGCTCTGGGAGCCCCCAATTAAAATGTTGTCTGAGAGACCTCTGTACTGTATATAGTTAACCATTTACTGTTTCTCAATATTCCCCTTCGTGTGATACAAGTGGCCCCTGCAGTGTTGCCTCAAACCCCCGCAGTGTAATGGTCACCATTACTGAGACGGGTTTTTAAATTCCGGATGCAGAAACGGACAATAGAACTGTGACATTAACACCCCCTTACAGGCCCATCCACAGCCTGGTGTCAGACTCCAGGCCGTGCTGAAGGAGGTGACACCGTTCTGTAACCAGCTCCTTGTTGTATCAGATTTGACAGGACCATCCACAGCCTGGTGTCAGGCTCCAGGCCGTGCTGAAGGAGGCGACACCGTTCTGTAACCAGCACCTTGTTATATCAGATTTGACAGGACCATCCACAGCCTGGTGTCAGGCTCCAGGCCGTGCTGAAGGAGGCGACACCGTTCTGTAAACAGCTCCGTGTTATATCAGATTTGACAGGACCATCCACAGCCTGGTGTCAGGCTCCAGGCCGTGCTGAAGGAGGCGACACCGTTCTGTAAACAGCTCCGTGTTATATCAGATTTGACAGGACCATCCACAGCCTGGTGTAAGGCTCCAGGCCGTGATGAAGGAGGCAACAGCATTCTGTAACCAGCTCCTTGTTATATCAGATTTGACAGGACCATCCACAGCCTGGTGTCAGGCTCCAGGCCGTGCTGAAGGAGGCGACACCGTTCTGTAACCAGCTCCTTGTTATATCAGATGTGACAGGACCATCCACAGCCTGGTGTCAGGCTCCAGGCCGTGCTGAAGGAGGTGACACCGTTCTGTAACCAGCTCCTTGTTATATCAGATTTGACAGGACCATCCACAGCCTGGTGTCAGGCTCCAGGCCGTGCTGAAGGAGGCGACAGCGTTCTGTAACCAGCTCCTTGTTGTATCAGATTTGACAGGACCATCCACAGCCTGGTGTCAGGCTCCAGGCCGTGCTGAAGGAGGTGACACCGTTCTGTAACCAGCTCCTTGTTATATCAGATTTGACAGGACCATCCACAGCCTGGTGTCAGGCTCCAGGCCGTGCTGAAGGAGGCGACACCGTCTTGTAACCAGCTCCTTGTTGTATCAGATTTGACAGGACCATCCACAGCCTGGTGTCAGGCTCCAGTCCGTGCTGAAGGAGGTGGCACCGTTCTGTAACCAGCTCCTTGTTATATCAGATTTGACAGGACCATCCACAGCCTGGTGTCAGGCTCCAGGCCGTGCTGAAGGAGGCGACAGCGTTCTGTAACCAGCACCTTGTTATATCAGATTTGACAGGACCATCCACAGCCTGGTGTCAGACTCCAGGCCGTGCTGAAGGAGGCGACACCGTTCTGTAACCAGCTCCTTGTTATATCAGATTTGACAGGGCCATCCACAGCCTGGTGTCAGGCTCCAGGCCGTGCTGAAGGAGGCGACACCGTTCTGGAACCAGCTCCTTGTTATATCAGATTTGACAGGCCCATCCACAGCCTGGTGTCAGGCTCCAGGCCGTGCTGAAGGAGGCGACACCGTTCGGTAACCAGCTCCTTGTTGTATCAGATTTGACAGGACCATCCACAGCCTGGTGTCAGGCTCCAGGCCGTGCTGAAGGAGGCGACAGCGTTCTGTAACCAGCTCCTTGTTATATCAGATTTGACAGGACCATCCACAGCCTGGTGTCAGGCTCCAGGCCGTGCTGAAGGAGGCGACACCGTTCTGTAACCAGCACCTTGTTATATCAGATTTGACAGGACCATCCACAGCCTGGTGTCAGGCTCCAGGCCGTGCTGAAGGAGGCGACACCGTTCTGTAACCAGCTCCTTGTTATATCAGATTTGACAGGACCATCCACAGCCTGGTGTCAGGCTCCAGGCCATGCTGAAGGAGATGACACCGTTCTGTAACCAGCTCCTTGTTATATCAGATTTGACAGGACCATCCACAGCCTGTTGTCAGGCTCCAGGCCATGCTGAAGGAGATGACACCGTTCTGTAACCAGCTCCTTGTTATATCAGATTTGACAGGAACATCCACAGCCTGGTGTCAGTCTCCAGGCCGTGCTGAAGGAGGTGACTCCGTTCTGTAACCAGCACCTTGTTGTATAAGATTTGACAGGACCATCAACAGCCTGTTGTCAGGCTCCAGGCCGTGCTGAAGGAGGCGACACCGTTCTGTAACCAGCTCCTTGTTATATCAGATTTGACAGGACCATCCACAGCCTGGTGCCAGGCTCCAGGCCGTGCTGAAGGAGGTGACACCGTTCTGTAACCAGCTCCTTGTTGTGTCAGATTTGTCAGGACCATCCACAGCCTGGTGTCAGGCTCCTCGCCGTGCTGAAGGAGGTGACACCGTTCTGTAACCAGCTCCTTGTTATATCAGATTTGACAGGACCATCCACAGCCTGGTGTCAGGCTCCAGGCCGTGCTGCAGGAGGCGACACCGTTCTGTAACCAGCTCCTTGTTATATCAGATTTGACAGGACCATCCACAGCCTGGTGTCAGGCTCCTCGCCGTGCTGAAGGAGGTGACACCGTTCTGGAACCAGCTCCTTGTTATATCAGATTTGACAGGACAATCCACAGCCTGGTGTCAGGCTCCAGGCCGTGCTGAAGGAGGCGACACCGTTCTCTAACCAGCTCCTTGTTATATCAGATTTGACAGGACCATCCACAGCCTGGTGTCAGGCTCCAGGCCGTGCTGAAGGAGGTGACACCATTCTGTAACCAGCTCCTTGTTATATCAGATTTGACAGGACCATCCACAGCCTGGTGTCAGGCTCCAGGCCGTGCTGAAGGAGGCGACACCGTTCTGTAACCAGCTCCTTGTTATATCAGATTTGATAGGACCATCCACAGCCTGGTGTCAGGCTCCAGGCCGTGCTGAAGGAGGAGACACCGTTCTGTAACCAGCACCTTGTTATATCAGATTTGACAGGACCATCCACAGCCTGGTGTCAGGCTCCAGGCCTTGCTGAAGGAGGCGACACTGTTCTGTAACCTGCTCCTTGTTATATCAGATTTGACAGGACCATCCACAGCCTGGTGTCAGGCTCCAGGCCGTGCTGAAGGAGGCGACATCGTTCTGTAACCTGCTCCTTGTTATATCAGATTTGACAGGACCATCCACAGCCTGGTGTCAGGCTCCAGGCCGTGCTGAAGGAGGCGACACCGTTCTGTAACAAGCTCCTTGTTATATCAGATTTGATAGGACCATCCACAGCCTGGTGTCAGGCTCCAGGCCGTGCAGAAGGAGGCGACACCGTTCTGGAACCAGCTCCTTGTTATATCAGATTTGACAGGATCATCCACAGCCTGGTGTCAGGCTCCAGGCCGTGCTGAAGGAGGCGACACCGTTCTCTAACCAGCTCCTTGTTATATCAGATTTGACAGGACCATCCACAGCCTGGTGTCAGGCTCCAGGCCGTGCTGAAGGAGGCGACACCGTTCTGTAACCAGCTCCGTGTTATATCAGATTTGACAGGACCATCCACAGCCTGGTGTCAGGCTCCAGGCCGTGCTGAAGGAGGCGACACCGTTCTGTAACCATCTCCTTGTTATATCAGATTTGACAGGACCATCCACAGCCTGGTGTCAGGCTCCAGGCCGTGCTGAAGGAGGTGACACCGTTCTGTAACCAGCTCCTTGTTGTATCAGATTTGACAGGACCATCCACAGCCTGGTGTCAGGCTCCAGGCCGTGCTGAAGGAGGCGACACCGTTCTGTAACCAGCTCCTTGTTATATCAGATTTGACAGGACCATCCACAGCCTGGTGTCAGGCTCCAGGCCGTGCTGAAGGAGGCGACACCGTTCTGTAACCAGCACCTTGTTATATCAGATTTGACAGGACCATCCACAGCCTGGTGTCAGGCTCCAGGCCGTGCTGAAGGAGGCGACACCGTTCTGTTACCAGCTCCTTGTTATGTCAGATTTGACAGGACCATCCACAGCCTGGTGTCAGGCTCCAGGCCGTGCTGAAGGAGGTGACACCGTTCTGTAACCAGCTCCTTGTTATATCAGATTTGACAGGACCATCCACAGCCTGGTGTCAGGCTCCAGGCCGTGCTGAAGGAGGTGACTCCGTTCTGTAACCAGCACCTTGTTGTATCAGATTTGACAGGACCATCCACAGCCTGGTGTCAGGCTCCAGGCCGTGCATAAGGAGGCGACATCGTCTTGTAACCAGCTCCTTGTTGTATCAGATTTGACAGGACCATCCACAGCCTGGTGTCAGGCTCCAGGCCGTGCTGAAGGAGGTGGCACCGTTCTGTAACCAGCTCCTTGTTATATCAGATTTGACAGGACCATCCACAGCCTGGTGTCACGCTCCAGGCCGTGCTGAAGGAGGCGACACCGTTCTGTAACCAGCTCCTTGTTATATCAGATTTGACAGGACCATCCACAGCCTGGTGTCAGACTCCAGGCCGTGCTGAAGGAGGCGACACCGTTCTGTAACCAGCTCCTTGTTATATCAGATTTGACAGGGCCATCCACAGCCTGGTGTCAGGCTCCAGGCCGTGCAGAAGGAGGCGACACCGTTCTGGAACCAGCTCCTTGTTATATCAGATTTGACAGGACCATCCACAGCCTGGTGTCAGGCTCCAGGCCGTGCTGAAGGAGGCGACACCGTTCGGTAACCAGCTCCTTGTTGTATCAGATTTGACAGGACCATCCACAGCCTGGTGTCAGGCTCCAGGCCGTGCTGAAGGAGGCGACAGCGTTCTGTAACCAGCTCCTTGTTATATCAGATTTGACAGGACCATCCACAGCCTGGTGTCAGGCTCCAGGCCGTGCTGAAGGAGGCGACACCGTTCTGTAACCAGCACCTTGTTATATCAGATTTGACAGGACCATCCACAGCCTGGTGTCAGGCTCCAGGCCGTGCTGAAGGAGGCGACACCGTTCTGTAACCAGCTCCTTGTTATATCAGATTTGACAGGACCATCCACAGCCTGGTGTCAGGCTCCAGGCCATGCTGAAGGAGATGACACCGTTCTGTAACCAGCTCCTTGTTATATCAGATTTGACAGGACCATCCACAGCCTGTTGTCAGGCTCCAGGCCATGCTGAAGGAGATGACACCGTTCTGTAACCAGCTCCTTGTTATATCAGATTTGACAGGAACATCCACAGCCTGGTGTCAGTCTCCAGGCCGTGCTGAAGGAGGTGACTCCGTTCTGTAACCAGCACCTTGTTGTATAAGATTTGACAGGACCATCAACAGCCTGTTGTCAGGCTCCAGGCCGTGCTGAAGGAGGCGACACCGTTCTGTAACCAGCTCCTTGTTATATCAGATTTGACAGGACCATCCACAGCCTGGTGCCAGGCTCCAGGCCGTGCTGAAGGAGGTGACACCGTTCTGTAACCAGCTCCTTGTTGTGTCAGATTTGTCAGGACCATCCACAGCCTGGTGTCAGGCTCCTCGCCGTGCTGAAGGAGGTGACACCGTTCTGTAACCAGCTCCTTGTTATATCAGATTTGACAGGACCATCCACAGCCTGGTGTCAGGCTCCAGGCCGTGCTGCAGGAGGCGACACCGTTCTGTAACCAGCTCCTTGTTATATCAGATTTGACAGGACCATCCACAGCCTGGTGTCAGGCTCCTCGCCGTGCTGAAGGAGGTGACACCGTTCTGGAACCAGCTCCTTGTTATATCAGATTTGACAGGACAATCCACAGCCTGGTGTCAGGCTCCAGGCCGTGCTGAAGGAGGCGACACCGTTCTCTAACCAGCTCCTTGTTATATCAGATTTGACAGGACCATCCACAGCCTGGTGTCAGGCTCCAGGCCGTGCTGAAGGAGGTGACACCATTCTGTAACCAGCTCCTTGTTATATCAGATTTGACAGGACCATCCACAGCCTGGTGTCAGGATCCAGGCCGTGCTGAAGGAGGCGACACCGTTCCGTAACCAGCACCTTGTTATATCAGATTTGACAGGCCCATCCACAGCCTGGTGTCAGGCTCCAGGCCGTGCTGAAGGAGGCGACACCGTTCTGTAACCAGCTCCTTGTTATATCAGATTTGATAGGACCATCCACAGCCTGGTGTCAGGCTCCAGGCCGTGCTGAAGGAGGAGACACCGTTCTGTAACCAGCACCTTGTTATATCAGATTTGACAGGACCATCCACAGCCTGGTGTCAGGCTCCAGGCCTTGCTGAAGGAGGCGACACTGTTCTGTAACCTGCTCCTTGTTATATCAGATTTGACAGGACCATCCACAGCCTGGTGTCAGGCTCCAGGCCGTGCTGAAGGAGGCGACATCGTTCTGTAACCTGCTCCTTGTTATATCAGATTTGACAGGACCATCCACAGCCTGGTGTCAGGCTCCAGGCCGTGCTGAAGGAGGCGACACCGTTCTGTAACAAGCTCCTTGTTATATCAGATTTGATAGGACCATCCACAGCCTGGTGTCAGGCTCCAGGCCGTGCAGAAGGAGGCGACACCGTTCTGGAACCAGCTCCTTGTTATATCAGATTTGACAGGATCATCCACAGCCTGGTGTCAGGCTCCAGGCCGTGCTGAAGGAGGCGACACCGTTCTCTAACCAGCTCCTTGTTATATCAGATTTGACAGGACCATCCACAGCCTGGTGTCAGGCTCCAGGCCGTGCTGAAGGAGGCGACACCGTTCTGTAACCAGCTCCTTGTTGTATCAGATTTGACAGGATCATCCACAGCCTGGTGTCAGGCTCCAGGCCGTGCTGAAGGAGGCGACACCGTTCTGTAACCAGCTCCGTGTTATATCAGATTTGACAGGACCATCCACAGCCTGGTGTCAGGCTCCAGGCCGTGCTGAAGGAGGCGACACCGTTCTGTAACCATCTCCTTGTTATATCAGATTTGACAGGACCATCCACAGCCTGGTGTCAGGCTCCAGGCCGTGCTGAAGGAGGTGACACCGTTCTGTAACCAGCTCCTTGTTGTATCAGATTTGACAGGACCATCCACAGCCTGGTGTCAGGCTCCAGGCCGTGCTGAAGGAGGCGACACCGTTCTGTAACCAGCTCCTTGTTATATCAGATTTGACAGGACCATCCACAGCCTGGTGTCAGGCTCCATGCCGTGCTGAAGGAGGCGACACCGTTCTGTAACCAGCACCTTGTTATATCAGATTTGACAGGACCATCCACAGCCTGGTGTCAGGCTCCAGGCCGTGCTGAAGGAGGCGACACCGTTCTGTTAC
The DNA here is from genome assembly GCF_047496885.1 of Scyliorhinus torazame. Lineage (NCBI taxonomy): Eukaryota > Metazoa > Chordata > Chondrichthyes > Carcharhiniformes > Scyliorhinidae > Scyliorhinus > Scyliorhinus torazame. The sequence continues at coordinate 1,785,325 of NW_027307770.1, forward strand.
CAGCTCCTTGTTATGTCAGATTTGACAGGACCATCCACAGCCTGGTGTCAGGCTCCAGGCCGTGCTGAAGGAGGTGACACCGTTCTGTAACCAGCTCCTTGTTATATCAGATTTGACAGGACCATCCACAGCCTGGTGTCAGGCTCCAGGCCGTGCTGAAGGAGGTGACTCCGTTCTGTAACCAGCACCTTGTTGTATCAGATTTGACAGGACCATCCACAGCCTGGTGTCAGGCTCCAGGCCGTGCATAAGGAGGCGACACCGTTCTGTAACCAGCTCCTTGTTGTATAAGATTTGACAGGACCATCAACAGCCTGTTGTCAGGCTCCAGGCCGTGCTGAAGGAGGTGACACCGTTCTGTAACCAGCTCCGTGTTATATCAGATTTGACAGGACCATCCACAGCCTGGTGTCAGGCTCCAGGCCGTGCTGAAGGATGCGACACCGTTCTGTAACCAGCACCTTGTTATATCAGATTTGACAGGACCATCGACAGCCTGGTGTCAGGCTCCAGGCCGTGCTGAAGGAGGCGACACCGTTCTGTAACCTGCTCTGAGTTATATCAGATTTGACAGGACCATCCACAGCCTGGTGTCAGGCTCCAGGCCGTGCTGAAGGAGGCGACACCGTTCTGTAACCAGCTCCTTGTTATATCAGATTTGACAGGACCATCCACAGCCTGGTGTCAGGCTCCAGTCCGTGCTGAAGGAGGCGACACCGTTCTGTAACCAGCTCCTTGTTATATCAGATTTGACAGGACCATCCACAGCCTGATGTCAGGCTCCAGGCCCTACTGAAGGAGGCGACACCGTTCTGTAACCAGCTCCTTGTTATATCAGATTTGACAGGACCATCCGCAGCCTGGTGTCAGGCTCCAGGCCGTGCTGAAGGAGGCGACACCGTTCTGTTACCAGCTCCTTGTTATATCAGATTTGACAGGACCATCCACAGCCTGGTGTCAGGCTCCAGGCCGTGCTGAAGGAGGCGACACTGTTCTGTAACCTGCTCCTTGTTATATCAGATTTGACAGGACCATCCACAGCCTGGTGTCAGGCTCCAGGCCGTGCTGAAGGAGGCGACACTGTTCTGTAACCAGCACCTTGTTATATCAGGTTTGACAGGACCATCCACAGCCTGGTGTCAGGCTCCAGGCCGTGCTGAAGGAGGTGACACCGTTCTCTAACCAGCACCTTGTTGTATAAGATTTGACAGGACCATCCACAGCCTGGTGTCAGGCTCCAGGCCGTGCTGAAGGAGGTGACACCGTTCTCTAACCAGCACCTTGTTGTATAAGATTTGACAGGACCATCCACAGCCTGGTGTCAGGCTCCAGGCCGTGCTGAAGGAGGCGACACCGTTCTGTAACCAGCTCCTTGTTATATCAGATTTGACAGGACCACCCACAGCCTGGTGTCAGGCTCCAGGCCGTGCTGAAGGAGGCGACACCGTTCTGTAACCAGCTCCGTGTTATATCAGATTTGACAGGACCATCCACAGCCTGGTGTCAGGCTCCAGGCCGTGCTGAAGGAGGCGACACAGTTCTGTAACCAGCTCCTTGTTATATCAGATTTGACAGGACCATCCACAGCCTGGTGTCAGGCTCCAGGCCGTGCTGAAGGAGGTGACACCGTTCTGTAACCAGCTCCTTGTTATATCAGATTTGACAGGACCATTCCCAGCCTGGTGTCAGGCTCCAGGCCGTGCTGAAGGAGGCGACACCGTTCTCTAACCAGCTCCTTGTTATATCAGATTTGATAGGACCATCCACAGCCTGGTGTCAGGCTCCAAGCCGTGCTGAAGGAGGCGACACCGTTCCGTAACCAGCACCTTGTTATATCAGATTTGACAGGACCATCCACAGCCTGGTGTCAGGCTCCAGGCCGTGCTGAAGGAGGCGACACCGTTCTGTAACCAGCTCCTTGTTATATCAGATTTGATAGGACCATCCACAGCCTGGTGTCAGGCTCCAGGCCGTGCTGAAGGAGGCGACACTGTTCTGTAACCTGCTCCTTGTTATATCAGATTTGACAGGACCATCCACAGCCTGGTGTCAGGCTCCAGGCCGTGCTGAAGGAGGCGACATCGTTCTGTAACCTGCTCCTTGTTATATCAGATTTGACAGGACCATCCACAGCCTGGTGTCAGGCTCCAGGCCGTGCTGAAGGAGGCGACACCGTTCTGTAACAAGCTCCTTGTTATATCAGATTTGATAGGACCATCCACAGCCTGGTGTCAGGCTCCAGGCCGTGCAGAAGGAGGCGACACCGTTCTGGAACCAGCTCCTTGTTATATCAGATTTGACAGGATCATCCACAGCCTGGTGTCAGGCTCCAGGCCGTGCTGAAGGAGGCGACACCGTTCTCTAACCAGCTCCTTGTTATATCAGATTTGACAGGACCATCCACAGCCTGGTGTCAGGCTCCAGGCCGTGCTGAAGGAGGCGACACCGTTCTGTAACCAGCTCCGTGTTATATCAGATTTGACAGGACCATCCACAGCCTGGTGTCAGGCTCCAGGCCGTGCTGAAGGAGGCGACACCGTTCTGTAACCATCTCCTTGTTATATCAGATTTGACAGGACCATCCACAGCCTGGTGTCAGGCTCCAGGCCGTGCTGAAGGAGGTGACACCGTTCTGTAACCAGCTCCTTGTTGTATCAGATTTGACAGGACCATCCACAGCCTGGTGTCAGGCTCCAGGCCGTGCTGAAGGAGGCGACACCGTTCTGTAACCAGCTCCTTGTTATATCAGATTTGACAGGACCATCCACAGCCTGGTGTCAGGCTCCAGGCCGTGCTGAAGGAGGCGACACCGTTCTGTAACCAGCACCTTGTTATATCAGATTTGACAGGACCATCCACAGCCTGGTGTCAGGCTCCAGGCCGTGCTGAAGGAGGCGACACCGTTCTGTTACCAGCTCCTTGTTATGTCAGATTTGACAGGACCATCCACAGCCTGGTGTCAGGCTCCAGGCCGTGCTGAAGGAGGTGACACCGTTCTGTAACCAGCTCCTTGTTATATCAGATTTGACAGGACCATCCACAGCCTGGTGTCAGGCTCCAGGCCGTGCTGAAGGAGGTGACTCCGTTCTGTAACCAGCACCTTGTTGTATCAGATTTGACAGGACCATCCACAGCCTGGTGTCAGGCTCCAGGCCGTGCATAAGGAGGCGACATCGTCTTGTAACCAGCTCCTTGTTGTATCAGATTTGACAGGACCATCCACAGCCTGGTGTCAGGCTCCAGGCCGTGCTGAAGGAGGTGGCACCGTTCTGTAACCAGCTCCTTGTTATATCAGATTTGACAGGACCATCCACAGCCTGGTGTCACGCTCCAGGCCGTGCTGAAGGAGGCGACACCGTTCTGTAACCAGCTCCTTGTTATATCAGATTTGACAGGACCATCCACAGCCTGGTGTCAGACTCCAGGCCGTGCTGAAGGAGGCGACACCGTTCTGTAACCAGCTCCTTGTTATATCAGATTTGACAGGGCCATCCACAGCCTGGTGTCAGGCTCCAGGCCGTGCAGAAGGAGGCGACACCGTTCTGGAACCAGCTCCTTGTTATATCAGATTTGACAGGACCATCCACAGCCTGGTGTCAGGCTCCAGGCCGTGCTGAAGGAGGCGACACCGTTCGGTAACCAGCTCCTTGTTGTATCAGATTTGACAGGACCATCCACAGCCTGGTGTCAGGCTCCAGGCCGTGCTGAAGGAGGCGACAGCGTTCTGTAACCAGCTCCTTGTTATATCAGATTTGACAGGACCATCCACAGCCTGGTGTCAGGCTCCAGGCCGTGCTGAAGGAGGCGACACCGTTCTGTAACCAGCACCTTGTTATATCAGATTTGACAGGACCATCCACAGCCTGGTGTCAGGCTCCAGGCCGTGCTGAAGGAGGCGACACCGTTCTGTAACCAGCTCCTTGTTATATCAGATTTGACAGGACCATCCACAGCCTGGTGTCAGGCTCCAGGCCATGCTGAAGGAGATGACACCGTTCTGTAACCAGCTCCTTGTTATATCAGATTTGACAGGACCATCCACAGCCTGTTGTCAGGCTCCAGGCCATGCTGAAGGAGATGACACCGTTCTGTAACCAGCTCCTTGTTATATCAGATTTGACAGGAACATCCACAGCCTGGTGTCAGTCTCCAGGCCGTGCTGAAGGAGGTGACTCCGTTCTGTAACCAGCACCTTGTTGTATAAGATTTGACAGGACCATCAACAGCCTGTTGTCAGGCTCCAGGCCGTGCTGAAGGAGGCGACACCGTTCTGTAACCAGCTCCTTGTTATATCAGATTTGACAGGACCATCCACAGCCTGGTGCCAGGCTCCAGGCCGTGCTGAAGGAGGTGACACCGTTCTGTAACCAGCTCCTTGTTGTGTCAGATTTGTCAGGACCATCCACAGCCTGGTGTCAGGCTCCTCGCCGTGCTGAAGGAGGTGACACCGTTCTGTAACCAGCTCCTTGTTATATCAGATTTGACAGGACCATCCACAGCCTGGTGTCAGGCTCCAGGCCGTGCTGCAGGAGGCGACACCGTTCTGTAACCAGCTCCTTGTTATATCAGATTTGACAGGACCATCCACAGCCTGGTGTCAGGCTCCTCGCCGTGCTGAAGGAGGTGACACCGTTCTGGAACCAGCTCCTTGTTATATCAGATTTGACAGGACAATCCACAGCCTGGTGTCAGGCTCCAGGCCGTGCTGAAGGAGGCGACACCGTTCTCTAACCAGCTCCTTGTTATATCAGATTTGACAGGACCATCCACAGCCTGGTGTCAGGCTCCAGGCCGTGCTGAAGGAGGTGACACCATTCTGTAACCAGCTCCTTGTTATATCAGATTTGACAGGACCATCCACAGCCTGGTGTCAGGATCCAGGCCGTGCTGAAGGAGGCGACACCGTTCCGTAACCAGCACCTTGTTATATCAGATTTGACAGGCCCATCCACAGCCTGGTGTCAGGCTCCAGGCCGTGCTGAAGGAGGCGACACCGTTCTGTAACCAGCTCCTTGTTATATCAGATTTGATAGGACCATCCACAGCCTGGTGTCAGGCTCCAGGCCGTGCTGAAGGAGGAGACACCGTTCTGTAACCAGCACCTTGTTATATCAGATTTGACAGGACCATCCACAGCCTGGTGTCAGGCTCCAGGCCTTGCTGAAGGAGGCGACACTGTTCTGTAACCTGCTCCTTGTTATATCAGATTTGACAGGACCATCCACAGCCTGGTGTCAGGCTCCAGGCCGTGCTGAAGGAGGCGACATCGTTCTGTAACCTGCTCCTTGTTATATCAGATTTGACAGGACCATCCACAGCCTGGTGTCAGGCTCCAGGCCGTGCTGAAGGAGGCGACACCGTTCTGTAACAAGCTCCTTGTTATATCAGATTTGATAGGACCATCCACAGCCTGGTGTCAGGCTCCAGGCCGTGCAGAAGGAGGCGACACCGTTCTGGAACCAGCTCCTTGTTATATCAGATTTGACAGGATCATCCACAGCCTGGTGTCAGGCTCCAGGCCGTGCTGAAGGAGGCGACACCGTTCTCTAACCAGCTCCTTGTTATATCAGATTTGACAGGACCATCCACAGCCTGGTGTCAGGCTCCAGGCCGTGCTGAAGGAGGCGACACCGTTCTGTAACCAGCTCCTTGTTGTATCAGATTTGACAGGATCATCCACAGCCTGGTGTCAGGCTCCAGGCCGTGCTGAAGGAGGCGACACCGTTCTGTAACCAGCTCCGTGTTATATCAGATTTGACAGGACCATCCACAGCCTGGTGTCAGGCTCCAGGCCGTGCTGAAGGAGGCGACACCGTTCTGTAACCATCTCCTTGTTATATCAGATTTGACAGGACCATCCACAGCCTGGTGTCAGGCTCCAGGCCGTGCTGAAGGAGGTGACACCGTTCTGTAACCAGCTCCTTGTTGTATCAGATTTGACAGGACCATCCACAGCCTGGTGTCAGGCTCCAGGCCGTGCTGAAGGAGGCGACACCGTTCTGTAACCAGCTCCTTGTTATATCAGATTTGACAGGACCATCCACAGCCTGGTGTCAGGCTCCATGCCGTGCTGAAGGAGGCGACACCGTTCTGTAACCAGCACCTTGTTATATCAGATTTGACAGGACCATCCACAGCCTGGTGTCAGGCTCCAGGCCGTGCTGAAGGAGGCGACACCGTTCTGTTACCAGCTCCTTGTTATGTCAGATTTGACAGGACCATCCACAGCCTGGTGTCAGGCTCCAGGCCGTGCTGAAGGAGGTGACACCGTTCTGTAACCAGCTCCTTGTTATATCAGATTTGACAGGACCATCCACAGCCTGGTGTCAGGCTCCAGGCCGTGCTGAAGGAGGTGACTCCGTTCTGTAACCAGCACCTTGTTGTATCAGATTTGACAGGACCATCCACAGCCTGGTGTCAGGCTCCAGGCCGTGCATAAGGAGGCGACACCGTTCTGTAACCAGCTCCTTGTTGTATAAGATTTGACAGGACCATCAACAGCCTGTTGTCAGGCTCCAGGCCGTGCTGAAGGAGGTGACACCGTTCTGTAACCAGCTCCGTGTTATATCAGATTTGACAGGACCATCCACAGCCTGGTGTCAGGCTCCAGGCCGTGCTGAAGGATGCGACACCGTTCTGTAACCAGCACCTTGTTATATCAGATTTGACAGGACCATCGACAGCCTGGTGTCAGGCTCCAGGCCGTGCTGAAGGAGGCGACACCGTTCTGTAACCTGCTCTGAGTTATATCAGATTTGACAGGACCATCCACAGCCTGGTGTCAGGCTCCAGGCCGTGCTGAAGGAGGCGACACCGTTCTGTAACCAGCTCCTTGTTATATCAGATTTGACAGGACCATCCACAGCCTGGTGTCAGGCTCCAGTCCGTGCTGAAGGAGGCGACACCGTTCTGTAACCAGCTCCTTGTTATATCAGATTTGACAGGACCATCCACAGCCTGATGTCAGGCTCCAGGCCCTACTGAAGGAGGCGACACCGTTCTGTAACCAGCTCCTTGTTATATCAGATTTGACAGGACCATCCGCAGCCTGGTGTCAGGCTCCAGGCCGTGCTGAAGGAGGCGACACCGTTCTGTTACCAGCTCCTTGTTATATCAGATTTGACAGGACCATCCACAGCCTGGTGTCAGGCTCCAGGCCGTGCTGAAGGAGGCGACACTGTTCTGTAACCTGCTCCTTGTTATATCAGATTTGACAGGACCATCCACAGCCTGGTGTCAGGCTCCAGGCCGTGCTGAAGGAGGCGACACTGTTCTGTAACCAGCACCTTGTTATATCAGGTTTGACAGGACCATCCACAGCCTGGTGTCAGGCTCCAGGCCGTGCTGAAGGAGGTGACACCGTTCTCTAACCAGCACCTTGTTGTATAAGATTTGACAGGACCATCCACAGCCTGGTGTCAGGCTCCAGGCCGTGCTGAAGGAGGTGACACCGTTCTCTAACCAGCACCTTGTTGTATAAGATTTGACAGGACCATCCACAGCCTGGTGTCAGGCTCCAGGCCGTGCTGAAGGAGGCGACACCGTTCTGTAACCAGCTCCTTGTTATATCAGATTTGACAGGACCACCCACAGCCTGGTGTCAGGCTCCAGGCCGTGCTGAAGGAGGCGACACCGTTCTGTAACCAGCTCCGTGTTATATCAGATTTGACAGGACCATCCACAGCCTGGTGTCAGGCTCCAGGCCGTGCTGAAGGAGGCGACACAGTTCTGTAACCAGCTCCTTGTTATATCAGATTTGACAGGACCATCCACAGCCTGGTGTCAGGCTCCAGGCCGTGCTGAAGGAGGTGACACCGTTCTGTAACCAGCTCCTTGTTATATCAGATTTGACAGGACCATTCCCAGCCTGGTGTCAGGCTCCAGGCCGTGCTGAAGGAGGCGACACCGTTCTCTAACCAGCTCCTTGTTATATCAGATTTGATAGGACCATCCACAGCCTGGTGTCAGGCTCCAAGCCGTGCTGAAGGAGGCGACACCGTTCCGTAACCAGCACCTTGTTATATCAGATTTGACAGGACCATCCACAGCCTGGTGTCAGGCTCCAGGCCGTGCTGAAGGAGGCGACACCGTTCTGTAACCAGCTCCTTGTTATATCAGATTTGATAGGACCATCCACAGCCTGGTGTCAGGCTCCAGGCCGTGCTGAAGGAGGCGACACTGTTCTGTAACCTGCTCCTTGTTATATCAGATTTGACAGGACCATCCACAGCCTGGTGTCAGGCTCCAGGCCGTGCTGAAGGAGGCGACATCGTTCTGTAACCTGCTCCTTGTTCGGCCCAGATAGGCCCAGACCCCGAACGCATGCGCCCCCTCATGGAGTTTCCCCTCCCTCACTGCTCCAAGGCCCTGAAACGCTGCCTGGGCTTTTTCTCTTATTACTCCCAGTGGGTCCCCAACTACGCGGACAAGGCCCGTCCGCTAATCCAGTCCACGGTCTTTCCCCTGTCGACAGAGGCCCGCCAGGCCTTCAGCCGCATCAAAGCGGATATCGCAAAGGCCACGATGCACGCCATCGACGAGTCCCTCCCCTTCCAGGTCGAGAGCGACGCGTCCGATGTAGCTCTGGAGTCAACACTCAACAAGAGGGCAGACCCGTGGCCTTCTTTTCACGCACCCTCCACGCTTCCGAAATCCGCCACTCCTCAGTGGAAAAGGAGGCCCAGGCCATAGTGGAAGCTGTGCGACATTGGAGACATTACCTGGCCGGGAGGAGATTCACTCTCCTCACTGACCAACGGTCGGTGGCCTTCATGTTCGATAATGCACAGCGGGGCAAGATCAAGAACGACAAGATCTTGCCGTGGAGGGTCGAACTCTCCACCTATAACTCCGAGATCTTGTATCGTCCCAGAAAGCTGAACGAGACGTCCGATGCCCTGTCCCGCGGCACATGTGCCAACGCACAAGTGAACCGTCTCCGAACCCTCCACGAGGACCTCTGCCACCCGGGGGTCACTCGGTTCTATCACTTCGTAAAGACCCGCAACCTGCCCTACCCCATCGAGGAGGTCGGGACAGCCACCAGGAACTGCCAAATCTGCGCAAAGCGCAAATCGCACTTCTCCAGGCCAGAGAAAGCACATGTGATAAAGGCTTCCCGTCCCTTTGAGCGCCTCAGTCTGGACTTCAAAGGCCCCCTCCCCTCCACCGACCGCAACTAGTACTTCCTGAACGTGATTGACAAGTACTCCCTGTTACCATTAGCTATTCCCTGTCCCGAAATGACCGTGGCCACGGTCATTAGAGCCCTCGGCACCATCTTTACACTATTCGGTTTCCCCGCGGACAGACATAGCGATAGGGGGTCCTCCTTCATGAGCAATGAACTGCGTCAATTCCTGCTCAGCAAGGGCATCGCCTCGAGCAGGACGACCAGTTACAACCCCCGGGGGAACGGTGAGGTACAGAGGGAGAATGGAACCGTCTCGAAGACCGTCCTGCCGGCCCTACGGTCCAGAGGTCTCACAGTTTCCCGCTGCAGGAAGTCCTCCCGGACGCCCTCCACTCCATCCGGTCGCTGCTGTGTACAACAACGAATCAAACAGCTCCCAAACGCCTCCTTGTCTTCCCGAGGAAGTCCTCCTCCGGAACGTCACTTCCGACCTGGCTGGCAGCCCCGGGACCCATCCTGCTCCGGAAACATGTGCGGACGCACAAATCGGACCCGTTGGTCGAGAGGCTTCATCTCCTCCACGCGAACCCTCAATACGCCTGCGTGGCGTACCCCGACAGCCGACAGGACATGGTCTCCCTGCGGGACCCGGCACCCGCCGGAGCTCCACACACACCCTCCCTCGCACCGGCGCACCCCACAGCCGACCCCTCCGGAGCTGCACCCCCCCCAACACCAGTCACCCCCTCTGGAGCTCCACCCCCCACCCCCCCAACACCAATCACCCGTCCCTCGCACCGGCGCACCCCACAGCCGACCCCTCCGGAGCTGCACCGCCCCCCCCCAACACCAATCACCCCCTCTGGAGCTCCACTCCACCCCCCCAACACCAATGACCCCTCCCTCCCACCGGCGCACCCCACAGCCGTCCCCTTCCCGGGTGGATCGGTCCTTCCCCCGGTCCGAATAGGGGAATTGGAGCGGGGAGAGGCATTGCAACGTTCCCAGAGATGACAGGGCCCGAACCAGCGCCTGCATCACCACCGGGGCTAAGCCGATCGGCGAGGACGACCAGGGCACCAATTCGACTCATCAAATCAGTATAGTAAAGCAAGAAATGTCTCTAGAAATAATTTTTTTTTGGTTGCCCAGTAAAAGCGACATTGGAAGTAGTACTAGTAGTTGATATCGGAGCATAACCGCCGTGTTAGCGGCATCCTAGGTACCGACTCTGTAAACACCTACCACCATACGGCCCACGAACCCAACGTGTTCTTTTCCAACAAGGGGTGAATGTGGTGGTATGTATTAGGGGTATTAAGTTACCGTGTGAGGCCGAGAGGCTATTGGTGGATAGACGCTGGGACCCGATTGGATCAGCCGCCTACTGGCTCCACCCAGTAAGGCGGAGTATAAGAGCCCGGGTTCTCCCAGAAGCCACATTCTGTAACTGTGCTGCTGGGGAACAAGTCTGCGTAATAAAGCCATCGATCGGCTCCTTCTCAGCTCGTCTCGTGAGTGATTGATTGTGCTACACCCTGCGACAGTAAACAGTTAACCATTTACTTCTCAATAATCCCTGGGAGCAGGGGGCAGGCAGTGTGGCTCTGGGAGCCCCCAATTAAAAAGTTGCCAGAGAGACCTCTGTGCTGTATATAGTTAACCATTTACTGTTTCTCGATATTCCCCTTCGTGTGATAAAGTGGCCCCTGCAGTGTTGCCTCAAACACCCGCAGTGTAAAGGTCACCATTACTGAGACGAGTTTTTAAATTCCGGTTACAGAAACGGACAATGGAACTGTGACGTTAACAGCCCCTTACAGGCCCATCCACAGCCTGGTTTCAGGCTCCAGGCCGTGCTGAAGGAGTCGACACCGTTCTGTAACCAGCTCCTTGTTATATCAGATTTGACAGGCCCATCCACAGCCTGGTGTCAGGCTTCAGGCCGTGCTGAAGGAGGTGACACCGTTCTGTAACCAGCACCTTGTTATATCAGATTTGACAGGACCACCCACAGCCTGGTGTCAGGCTCCAGGCCGTGCTGAAGGAGGCGACACCGTTCTGTAACCAGCACCTTGTTATATCAGATTTGACAGGACCATCCACAGCCTGGTGTCAGGCTCCAGGCCGTGCTGAAGGAGGCGACACCGTTCTGTAACCAGCTCCTTGTTATATCAGATTTGACAGGACCATCCACAGCCTGGTGTCAGGCTCCAGGCCGTGCTGAAGGAGGCGTCACCGTTCTGTAACCAGCTCCTTGTTATATCAGATTTGACAAGACCATCCACAGCCTGGTGTCAGGCTCAAGGCCGTGCTGAAGGAGGCGACACCGTTCTGTAACCAGCACCTTGTTATAGCAGATTTGACAGGACCATCCACAGCCTGGTATCAGGCTCCAGGCCGTGCTGAAGGATGCGACACCGTTCTGTAACCAGCACCTTGTTATAGCAGATTTGACAGGACCATCCACAGCCTGGTGTCAGGCTCCACGCCGTGCTGAAGGAGGCAACACCGTTCTGTAACCAGCACCTTGTTATATGAGATTTGACAGGACCATCCACAGCCTGGTGTCAGGCTCCAGGCCGTGCTGAAGGAGGCGACACCGTTCCGTAACCAGCACCTTGTTATTTCACATTTGACAGGACCATCCACAGCCTGGTGTCAGGCTCCAGGCCGAGCTGAAGGAGGCGACACCGTTCTGTAACCAGCTCCTTGTTATATCAGATTTGACAGGACCATCCACAGCCTGGTGTCAGGCTCCAGGCCGAGCTGAAGGAGGCGACACCGTTCTGTAACCAGCTCCTTGTTATATCAGATTTGACAGGACCATCCACAGCCTGGTGTCAGGCTCCAGGCCGTGCTGAAGGAGGCGACACCGTTCTGTAACCAGCACCGTGTTATATCAGATTTGACAGGACCATCCACAGCCTGGTGTCAGGCTCCAGGCCGTGCTGAAGGATGTGACACCGTTCTGTAACCAGCTCCTTGTTATATCAGATTTGACAGGACCATCCACAGCCTGGTGTCAGGCTCCAGGCCGTGCTGAAGGAGGCGACACCGTTCTGTAACCAGCTCCTTGTTATATCAGATTTGACAGGCCCATCCACAGCCTGGTGTCAGGCTCCAGGCCGTGCTGAAGGATGCGACACCGTTCTGTAACCAGCTCCTTGTTATATCAGATTTGACAGGGCCATCCACAGCCTGGTGTCAGGCTCCAGGCCGAGCTGAAGGAGGCGACACCGTTCTGTAACCAGCTCCTTGTTATATCAGATTTGACAGGACCATCCACAGCCTGGTGTCAGACTCCAGGCCATGCTGAAGGAGGCGACACCGTTCTGTAACCAGCTCCTTGTTATATCAGATTTGACAGGACCATCCACAGCCTGGTGTCAGGCTCCAGGCCGTGCTGAAGGAGGCGACACCGTTCTGTAACCAGCTCCTTGTTATATCAGATTTGACAGGACCATCCAAAGCCTGGTGTCAGGCTCCAGGCCGTGCTGAAGGAGGCAACACCGTTCTGTAACCAGCTCCTTGTTATATCAGATTTGACAGGACCATCCACAGCCTGGTGTCAGGCTCCAGGCCGTGCTGAAGGAGGCGACACCGTTCTGTAACCAGCACCTTGTTATAGCAGATTTGACAGGACCATCCACAGCCTGGTGTCAGGCTCCAGGCCGTGCTGAAGGATGCGACACCGTTCTGTAACCAGCACCTTGTTATAGCAGATTTGACAGGACCATCCACAGCCTGGTGTCAGGCTCCACGCCGTGCTGAAGGAGGCAACACCGTTCTGTAACCAGCACCTTGTTATATGAGATTTGACAGGACCATCCACAGCCTGGTGTCAGGCTCCAGGCCGTGCTGAAGGAGGCGACACCGTTCCGTAACCAGCACCTTGTTATTTCACATTTGACAGGACCATCCACAGCCTGGTGTCAGGCTCCAGGCCGAGCTGAAGGAGGCGACACAGTTCTGTAACCCGCTCCTTGTTATATCAGATTTGACAGGACCATCCACAGCCTGGTGTCAGGCTCCAGGCCGAGCTGAAGGAGGCGACACCTTTCTGTAACCAGCTCCTTGTTATATCAGATTTGACAGGACCATCCACAGCCTGGTGTCAGGCTCCAGGCCGTGCTGAAGGAGGCGACACCGTTCTGTAACCAGCACCGTGTTATATCAGATTTGACAGGACCATCCACAGCCTGGTGTCAGGCTCCAGGCCGTGCTGAAGGATGTGACACCGTTCTGTAACCAGCTCCTTGTTATATCAGATTTGACAGGACCATCCACAGCCTGGTGTCAGGCTCCAGGCCGTGCTGAAGGAGGCGACACCGTTCTGTAACCAGCTCCTTGTTATATCAGATTTGACAGGACCACCCACAGCCTGGTGTCAGGCTCCAGGCCGTGCTGAAGGAGGCGACACCGTTCTGTAACCAGCTCCTTGTTATATCAGATTTGACAGGCCCATCCACAGCCTGGTGTCAGGCTCCAGGCCGTGCTGAAGGATGCGACACCGTTCTGTAACCAGCTCCTTGTTATATCAGATTTGACAGGGCCATCCACAGCCTGGTGTCAGACTCCAGGCCGTGCTGAAGGAGGCGACACCGTTCTGTTACCAGCTCCTTGTTATATCAGATTTGACAGGGCCATCCACAGCCTGGTGTCAGGCTCCAGGCCGTGCTGAAGGAGGCGACACCGTTCTGTAACCAGCTCCTTGTTATATCAGATTTGACAGGACCATCCACAGCCTGTGTGTCAGGCTCCAGGCCGTGCTGAAGGAGGCGACACTGTTCTGTAACCAGCACCTTGTTGTATCAGATTTGACAGGACCATCCACAGCCTGGTGTCAGGCTCCAGGCCGTGCTGAAGGATGCGACACCGTTCTGTAACCAGCACCTTGTTATAGCAGATTTGACAGGACCATCCACAGCCTGGTGTCAGGCTCCACGCCGTGCTGAAGGAGGCAACACCGTTCTGTAACCAGCACCTTGTTATATGAGATTTGACAGGACCATCCACAGCCTGGTGTCAGGCTCCAGGCCGTGCTGAAGGAGGCGACACCGTTCCGTAACCAGCACCTTGTTATTTCACATTTGACAGGACCATCCACAGCCTGGTGTCAGGCTCCAGGCCGAGCTGAAGGAGGCGACACCGTTCTGTAACCAGCTCCTTGTTATATCAGATTTGACAGGACCATCCACAGCCTGGTGTCAGGCTCCAGGCCGAGCTGAAGGAGGCGACACCGTTCTGTAACCAGCTCCTTGTTATATCAGATTTGACAGGACCATCCACAGCCTGGTGTCAGGCTCCAGGCCGTGCTGAAGGAGGCGACACCGTTCTGTAACCAGCACCGTGTTATATCAGATTTGACAGGACCATCCACAGCCTGGTGTCAGGCTCCAGGCCGTGCTGAAGGATGTGACACCGTTCTGTAACCAGCTCCTTGTTATATCAGATTTGACAGGACCATCCACAGCCTGGTGTCAGGCTCCAGGCCGTGCTGAAGGATGCGACACCGTTCTGTAACCAGCTCCTTGTTATATCAGATTTGACAGGGCCATCCACAGCCTGGTGTCAGGCTCCAGGCCGTGCTGAAGGAGGCGACACCGTTCTGTTACCAGCTCCTTGTTATATCAGATTTGACAGGGCCATCCACAGCCTGGTGTCAGACTCCAGGCCGTGCTGAAGGAGGCGACACCGTTCTGTTACCAGCTCCTTGTTATATCAGATTTGACAGGGCCATCCACAGCCTGGTGTCAGACTCCAGGCCGTGCTGAAGGAGGCGACACCGTTCTGTAACCAGCACCTTGTTGTATCAGATTTGACAGGACCATCCACAGCCTGGTGTCAGGCTCCAGGCCGTGCTGAAGGAGGCGACACCGTTCTGTAACCAGCACCTTGTTGTATCAGATTTCACAGGACCATCCACAGCCTGGTGTCAGGCTCCAGGCCGTGCTGAAGGAGGCGACACCGTTCTGTAACCAGCACCTTGTTGTATCAGATTTCACAGGACCATCCACAGCCTGGTGTCAGGCTCCAGGCCGTGCTGAAGGAGGCGACACCGTTCTGTAACAAGCTCCTTGTTATATCAGATTTGACAGGACCATCCACAGCCTGGTGTCAGGCTCCAGGCCGTGCTGAAGGAGGCGACACCGTTCTGTAACCAGCACCTTGTTGTATCAGATTTCACAGGACCATCCACAGCCTGGTGTCAGGCTCCAGGCCGTGCTGAAGGAGGCGACACCGTTCTGTAACCAGCTCCTTGTTATATCAGATTTGACAGGACCATCCACAGCCTGGTGTCAGGCTCCAGGCCGTGCTGAAGGAGGCGACACCGTTCTGTAACCAGCTCCTTGTTGTATCAGATTTGACAGGACCATCCACAGCCTGGTGTCAGGCTCCAGGCCGTGCTGAAGGAGGTGACACCGTTCTGTAACAAGCTCCTTGTTATATCAGATTTGACAGGACCATCCACAGCCTAGTGTCAGGCTCCAGGCCGTGCTGAAGGAGGTGACACCGTTCTGTAACCAGCTCCTTGTTATATCAGATTTGACAGGACCATCCACAGCCTGGTGTCAGGCTCCAGGCCGTGCTGAAGGAGGCGACACCGTTCTGTAACAATGTCCTTGTTATATCAGATTTGACAGGACCATCCACAGCCTGGTGTCAGGCTCCAGGCCGTGCTGAAGGAGGCGACACCGTTCTGTAACCAGCTCCTTGTTATATCAGATTTGACAGGACCATCCACAGCCTGGTGTCAGGCTCCAGGCCGTGCTGAAGGAGGCGACACCGTTCTGTAACCAGCTCCTTGTTATATCAGATTTGACAGGACCATCCACAGCCTGGTGTCAGGCTCCAGGCCGTGCTGATGGAGGTGACACCGTTCTGTAACCAGCACCTTGTTATATCAGATTTGACAGGACCATCCACAGCCTGGTGTCAGGCTCCAGGCCGTGCTGAAGGAGGCGACACCGTTCGGTAACAATGTCCTTGTTATATCAGATTTGACAGGACCATCCACAGCCTGGTGTCAGGCTCCAGGACGTGCTGAAGGAGGCGACTCCGTTCTGTAACCAGCTCCTTGTTATATCAGATTTGACAGGACCATCCACAGCCTGGTGCCAGGCTCCAGGCCGTGCTGAAGGAGGTGACACCGTTCTGTAACCAGCTCCTTGTTATATCAGATTTGACAGGACCATCCACAGCCTGGTGTCAGGCTCCAGGCCGTGCTGAAGGAGGCGACACCGTTCTGTAACCAGCACCTTGTTGTATCAGATTTGACAGGACCATCCACAGCCTGGTGTCAGGCTCCAGGCCGTGCTGAATGAGGCGACACCGTTCTGTAACCAGCACCTTGTTATATCAGATTTGACAGGACCATCCACAGCCTGGTGTCAGGCTCCAGGCCGTGCTGAAGGAGGCGACACCGTTCTGTAACCAGCACTTTGTTATATCAGGTTTGACAGGACCATCCACAGCCTGGTGTCAGGCTCCAGGCCGTGCTGAAGGAGGCGACACCGTTCTGTAACCAGCTCCTTGTTATATCAGATTTGACAGGACCATCCACAGCCTGGTGTCAGGCTCCAGGCCGTGCTGAAGGAGGCGGCACCGTTCTTAGCTCTCCTTAGCTTCACCGGCAAGAAGCATCAGGAATAAGGTGGGTGAACTTAAGGCATGGATCGGTACTTGGGACTACGATGTGGTGGCCATCACGGAAACTTGGATAGAAGAGGGGCAGAAATGGTTGTTGGAGGTCCCTGGTTATAGATGTTTCAATAAGATTAGGGAGGGTGGTAAAAGAGGTGGGGGGGTGGCATTATTAATTCGAGATAGTATAACAGCTGCAGAAAGGCAGTTCGAGGAGTATCACCCTATTGAGGTAGTATGGGTTGAAGTCAGAAATAGGAAAGGAGCAGTCACCTTGTTAGGAGTTTTCTATAGGCCCCCCAATAGTAGCAGAGATGTGGAGGAACAGATTGGGAAACAGATTTTGGAAAGGTGCAGAAGTCATAGGGTGGTAGTCATGGGCGACTTTAACTTCCCAAATATTGAGTGGAAACTCTTTAGATCAAATAGTTTGGATGGGGTGGTGTTTGTGCAGTGTGTCCAGGAAGCTTTTCTAACACAGTATGTAGATTGTCCGACCAGAGGAGGGGCAATATTGGATTTAGTACTGGGTAATGAACCAGGGAAAGTGATAGATTTGTTAGTGGGGGAACATTTTGGAGATAGTGACCACAATTCTGTGACTTTCACTTTAGTAATGGAGAGGGATAGGTACGTGCAACAGGGCAAGGTTTACAATTGGGGGAAGGGTAAATACGATGTTGTCAGACAAGAATTGAAGTGCATAAGTTGGGAACATAGGCTGGCAGGGAAGGACACAAGTGAAATGTGGAACTTGTTCAAGGAACAGGTGCTACGTGTCCTTGATATGTATGTCCCTGTCAGGCAGGGAAGAGATGGTCGAGTGAGGGAACCATGGTTGACAAGAGAGGTTGAATGTCTTGTTAAGAGGAAAAAGGTGACTTATGTAAGGCTGAGGAAACAAGGTTCAGACAGGGCATTGGAGGGATACAAGATAGCCAGGAGGGAACTGAAGAAAGGGATTAGGAGAGCTAAGAGAGGGCATGAACAATCTTTGGCGGGTAGGATCAAGGAAAACCCCAAGGCCTTTTACACATATGTGAGAAATATGAGAATGACTAGAGCGAGGGTAGGTCCGATCAAGGACAGTAGCGGGAGATTGTGTATTGAGTCTGAAGAGATAGGCGAGGTCTTGAATGAGTACTTTTCTTCTGTATTTACAAATGAGAGGGGCGATATTGTTGGAGAGGACAGTGTGAAACAGATTGGTAAGCTCGATGAAATACTTGTTAGGAAGGACGATGTGTTGGGCATTTTGAAAAACTTGAGGATAGACAAGTCCCCCGGGCCTGACGGGTTATATCCAAGGATTCTATGGGAAGCAAGAGATGAAATTGCAGAGCCGTTGGCAATTATCTTTTCGTCCTCACTGTCAACAGGGGTGGTACCAGGGGATTGGAGAGTGGCGAATGTCGTGCCCCTGTTCAAAAAAGGAACTAGGGATAACCCTGGGAATTACAGGCCAGTTAGTCTTACTTCGGTGGTAGGCAAAGTAATGGAAAGGGTACTGAAGGATAGGATTTCTGAGCATCTGGAAAGACACTGCTTGATTAGGGATAGTCAGCACGGATTTGTGAGGGGTAGGTCTTGCCTTACAAATCTTATTGAATTCTTTGAGGAGGTGACCAAGCATGTGGATGAAGGTAAAGCAGTGGATGTAGTGTACATGGATTTTAGTAAGGCATTTGATAAAGTTCCCCATGGTAGGCTTATGCACAAAGTAAGGAGGCATGGGATAGTGGGAAATTTGGCCAGTTGGATAACGAACTGGCTAACCGATAGAAGTCAGAGAGTGGTGGTGGATGGCAAATATTCAGCCTGGATCCCAGTTACCAGTGGTGTACCGCAGGGATCAGTTCTGGGTCCTCTGCTGTTTGTGATTTTCATTAATGACTTGGATGAGGGAGTTGAAGGGTGGGTCAGTAAATTTGCAGACGATACGAAGATTGGTGGAGTTGTGGATAGTAAGGAGGGCTGTTGTCGGCTGCAAAGAGACATAGATAGGATGCAGAGCTGGGCTGAGAAGTGGCAGATGGAGTTTAACCCTGAAAAGTGTGAGGTTGTCCATTTTGGAAGGACAAATATGAATGCGGAATACAGGGTTAACGGTAGAGTTCTTGGCATTGTGGAGGAGCAGAGAGACCTTGGGGTCTATGTTCATACATCTTTGAAAGTTGCCACTCAAGTGGATAGAGCTGTTAAGAAGGCCTATGGTGTGCTCGCGTTCATTAACAGAGGGATTGAATTTAAGAGCCGTGAGGTGATGATGCAGCTGTACAAAACTTTGGTAAGGCCACATTTGGAGTACTGTGTACAGTTCTGGTCGCCTCATTTTAGGAAGGATGTGGAAGCTCTGGAAAAGGTGCAAAGAAGATTTACCAGGATGTTGCCTGGAATGGAGAGTAGGTCTTACGAGGAAAGGTTGAGGGTGCTAGGCCTTTTCTCATTCGAGCGGAGAAGGATGAGGGGCGACTTGATAGAGGTTTATAAGATGATCAGGGGAATAGATAGAGTAGACAGTCAGAGACTTTTTCCCCAGGTGGAACACACCATTACAAGGGGACATAAATTTAAGGTGAAAGGTGGAAGATATAGGAGGGATATCAGAGGTAGGTTCTTTACCCAGAGAGTAGTGGGGGCATGGAATGCACTGCCTGTGGAAGTACTTGAGTCGGAAACATTAGTGACCTTCAAGCAGCTGTTGGATAGGTACATGGATTACGGGAAAATGATATAGTGTAGATTTATTTGTTCTTAAGGGCAGCACGGTAGCATTGTGGATAGCACAATTGCTTCACAGATCCATGGTCCCAGGTTCGATTTCGGCTTGGGTCATTGTCTGTGCGGAGTCTGCACGTCCTCCCCGTGTCTGCGTGGGTTTCCTCCGGGTGCTCCGGTTTCCTCCCACAGTCCAAAGATGTGCGGGTTAGGTGAATTGGCCAATGATAAATTGCCCTTAATGTCCAAATTGCCCTTGGTGTTGGGTGGAGGTGTTGAGTTTGGGTAGGGTGCTCTTTCCAAGAGCTGGTGCAGACTCAGTGGGGCCGAATGGCCTCCTTCTGCACTGTAGATTCAATGATAATCTATGATTAATCTAGGACAAAGGTTCGGCACAACATCGTGGGCCGAAGGGCCTGTTCTGTGCTGTATTTTCTATGTTCTATGTTCTATGTTCTGTAACGAGCACCTTGTTGTATCAGATTTGACAGGACCATCCACAGCCTGGTGCAGGCTCCAGGCTGTGCTGAAGGAGGTGACACCATTCTGTAACCAGCTCCTTGTTATATCAGATTTGACAGGACCATCCACAGCCTGGTGTCAGGCTCCAGGCCGTGCTGAAGGAGGCGACACCGTTCTGTAACCAGCAGCTTCTAGTATCAGATTTTAAGGACCATCCACAGCCTGGTGTCAGGCTCCAGGCCGTGCTGAAGGAGGCGACACCGTTCTGTAACCAGCACCGTGTTGTATCAGATTTGACAGGACCATCTACAGCCTGGTGTCAGGCTCCAGACCGCGCTGAAGGAGGCGACTCCGTTCTGTAACCAGCTCCTTGTTATATCAGATTTGACAGGATCATCCACAGCCTGGTGTCAGGCTCCAGGCCGTGCTGAAGGAGGCGACACCGTTCTGAAACCAGCTCCTTGTTATATCAGATTTGACAGGACCATCCACAGCCTGGTGTCAGGCTCTAGGCCGTGCTGAAGGAGGTGACACCGTTCTGTAACCAGCTCCTTGTTATATCAGATTTGACAGGACCATCCACAGCCTGGTGTCAGGCTCCAGGCCGTGCTGACGGAGGTGACACCGTTCTGTAACCAGATCCTTGTTATATCAGATTTGACAGGACCATCCACACCCTGGTGTCAGGCTCCATGCCGTGCTGAAGGAGGTGACACGGTTCTGTACCAGCTCCGTTTTATAGCAGATTTGACAGGACCATCCACAGCCTGGTGTCAGGCTACAGGCCGTGCTGAAGGAGGCGACACCGTTCTGTAACTAGCACCTTGTTATAGCAGATTTGACAGGACCATCCACAGCCTGGTGTCAGGCTCCAGGCCGTGCTGAAGGAGGCGACACCGTTCTGTAACCAGCTCCTTGTTATATCAGATTTGACAGGACCATCCACAGCCTGGTGTCAGGCTCCAGGCCGTGCTGAAGGAGGCTACACCGTTCTGTAACCAGCTCCTTGTTATATCAGATTTGACAGGACCATCCACAGGCTGGTGTCAGGCTCCAGGCCGTGCTGAAGGAGGCGACACCGTTCTGTAACCATCTCCTTGTTATATCAGATTTTACAGGACCATCCACAGCCTGGTGTCAGGCTCCAGGCCGTGCTGAAGGAGGCGACACCGTTCTGTAACCAGCTCCTTGTTATATCAGATTTGACAGGACCATCCCCAGCCTGGTGTCAGGCTCCAGGCCGTGCTGAAGGAGGCGACACCGTTCTGTAACCAGCTCCTTGTTATATCAGATTTGACAGGACCATCCACAGCCTGGTGTCAGGCTCCAGGCCGTGCTGAAGGAGGCGACACCGTTCTGTAACCAGCTCCTTGTTATGTCAGATTTGACAGGACCATCCACAGCCTGGTGTCAGGCTCCAGGCCGTGCTGAAGGAGGGGACACCGTTCTGTAACCAGCTCCTTGTTATATCAGATTTGACAGGACCATCCACAGCCTGGTGTCAGGCTCCAGGCCGTGCTGACGGAGGTGACACCGATCTGTAACCAGCACCTTGTTATATCAGATTTGACAGGACCATCCACAGCCTGGTGTCAGACTCCAGGCCGTGCTGAAGGAGATGACACCGTTCTGTAACCAGCTCTTTGTTATATCTGATTTGACAGGAGCATCCACAGCCTGGTGTCAGGCTCCAGGCCGTGCTGAAGGAGGCGACACCGTTCTGTAACCAGCTCCTTGTTATATCAGATTTGACAGGACCATCCACAGCCTGGTGTCAGGCTCCAGGCCGTGCTGAAGGAGGCGACACCGTTCCGTAACCAGCACCTTGTTATATCAGATTTGACAGGACAATCCACAGCCTGGTGTCAGGCTCCAGGCCGTGCTGAAGGAGGCGACACCGTTCTGTAACCAGCTCCTTGTTATATCAGATTTGACAGGACCATCCACAGCCTGGTGTCAGGCTCCAGGCCGTGCTGAAGGAGGCGACACCGTTCTGTAACCAGCACCTTGTTGTATCAGATTTGACAGGACCATCCACACCCTGGTGTCAGGCTCCAGGCCGTGCTGAAGGAGGTGACACCGTTCCGTAACCAGCACCTTGTTATATCAGATTTGACAGGACCATCCACAGCCTGGTGTCAGGCTCCAGGCCGTGCTGAAGGAGGCGACACCGTTCTGTAACCAGCTCCTTGTTATATCAGATTTGACAGGACCATCCACAGCCTGGTGTCAGGCTCCAGGCCGTGCTGAAGGAGGCGACACCGTTCTGTAACCAGCACCTTGTTAAATCAGATTTGACAGGACCATCCACAGCCTGGTGTCAGGCTCCAGGCCGTGCTGGAGGAGGCGACACCGTTCTGTATCCAGCTCCTTGTTATATCAGATTTGACTGGACCATCCACAGTCTGGTGTCAGGCTCCAGGCCGTGCTGAAGGAGGCGACACCGTTCTGTAACCAGCACCTTGTTATATCAGATTTGACAGGACCATCCACAGCCTGGTGTCAGGCTCCAGGCCGTGCTGATGGAGGCGACACCGTTCTGGAACCAGCTCCTTGTTATATCAGATTTGACAGGACCATCCACAGCCTGGTGTCAGGCTCCAGGCCGTGCTGAAGGAGGCGACACCGTTCTGTAACCAGCTCCTTGTTATATCAGATTTGACAGGCCCATCCAGAGCCTGGTGTCAGGCTCCAGGCCGTGCTGAAGGAGGCGATACCGTTCTGTAACCAGCACCTTGTTATATCAGATTTGACAGGACCATCCACAGCCTGGTGTCAGGCTCCAGGCCGTGCTGAAGGAGGCGACACCGTTCTGTAACCAGCTCCTTGTTATTTCAGATTTGACAGGACCATCCACAGCCTGGTGTCAGGCTCCAGGCCGTGCTGAAGGAGGCGACACCGTTCTGTAACCAGCTCCTTGTTATATCAGATTTGACAGGACCATCCACAGCCTGGTGTCAGGCTCCAGGCCGTGCTGAAGGAGGTGACACCGTTCTGTAACCAGCACCTTGTTGTATCAGATTTGACAGGACCATCCCCAGCCTGGTGTCAGGCTCCAGGCCGTGCTGAAGGAGGCGACACCGTTCTGTAATCAGCACCTTTATATATTAGATTTGACATGACCATCCACAGCCTGGTGTCAGGCTCTAGGCCGTGCTGAAGGAGGCGACACCGTTCTGTAACCAGCTCCTTGTTATATCAGATTTGACAGGACCATCCACAGCCTGATGTCAGGCTCCAGGCCGTGCTGAAGGAGGCGACACCGTTCTGTAACCAGCTCCTTGTTATATCAGATTTGACAGGACCATCCACAGCCTGGTGTCAGGCTCCAGGCCGTGCTGAAGGAGGTGATAACGTTCTGTAACCAGCACCTTGTTGTGTCAGATTTGACAGGACCATCCACAGCCTGGTGTCAGGCTCCAGGCCGTGCTGAAGGAGGCGACACCGTTCTGTAACCAGCTCCTTGTTATATCAGATTTGACAGGACCATCCACAGCCTGGTGTCAGGCTCCAGGCCGTGCTGAAGGAGGTGACACCGTTCTGTAACCAGCACCTTGTTGTATCAGATTTGACAGGACCATCCCCAGCCTGGTGTCAGGCTCCAGGCCGTGCTGAAGGAGGCGACACCGTTCTGTAACCAGCTCCTTGTTATATCAGATTTGACAGGACCATCCACAGCCTGGTGTCAGGCTCCAGGCCGTGCTGAAGGAGGTGATAACGTTCTGTAACCAGCACCTTGTTGTGTCAGATTTGACAGGACCATCCACAGCCTGGTGTCAGGCTCCAGGCCGTGCTGAAGGAGGCGACACCGTTCAGTAACCAGCTCCTTGTTATATCAGATTTGACAGGACCATCCACAGCCTGGTGTCAGGCTCCAGGCCGTGCTGAAGGAGGCGACACCGTTCTGTGACCAGCTCCTTGTTATATCAGATTTGTCAGGACCATCCACAGCCTGGTGTTAGGCTCCAGGCCGTGCTGAAGGATGCGACACCGTTCTGTAACCAGCACCTTGTTATATCAGATTTGACAGGACCATCCACAGCCTGGTGTCAGGCTCCAGGCCATGCTGAAGGAGGCGACATCGTTCTGTAACCAGCTCCTTGTTATATCAGATTTGACAGGACCATCCACAGCCTGGTGTCAGTCTCCAGGACGTGCTGAAGGAGGCGACACCGTTCTGTAACCAGCTCCTTGTTATAACAGATTTGACAGGACCATCCACAGCCTGGTGTCAGGCTCCAGTCCGTGCTGAAGGAGACGACCCCGTTCTGTAACCAGCTCGTTGTTATATCAGGTTTGACAGGACCATCCACAGCCTGGTGTCAGGCTCCAGGCCGTGCTGAAGGAGGCGAAACCGTTCTGTAACCAGCTCCTTGTTATATCAGATTTGACAGGACCATCCACAGCCTGGTGTCAGGCTCCAGGCCGTGCTGAAGGAGGCGACACCGTTCTGTAACCAGCTCCTTGTTATATCAGATTTAACAGGACCATCCCAAGCCTGGTGTCAGGCTCCAGGCCGTGCTGAAGGAGGCGACACCGTTCTGTAACCAGCACCTTGTTATATTAAATTTGACAGGACCATCCACAGCCTAGTTTCAGGCTCCAGGCCGTGCTGAAGGAGGCGACACCGTTCTGTAACCAGCTCCTTGTTATATCAGATTTGACAGGACCATCCACAGCCTGGTGTCAGGCTCCAGGCCGTGCTGAAGGAGGCGACACCGTTCTGTAACCAGCTCCTTGTTATATCAGAGTTGACAGGCCCATCCACAGCCTGGTGTCAGGCTCCAGGCCGTGCTGAAGGTGGCGACACCGTTCTGTAACCAGCTCCTTGTTATATCAGATTTGACAGGATAATCCACAGCCTGGTGTCAGGCTCCAGACCGTGCTGAAGGAGGCGACACCGTTCTGTAACCAGCTCCTTGTTATATCAGATTTGACAGGACCATCCAAAGCCTGGTGTCAGGCTCCAGGACGTGCTGAAGGAGGCGACACCGTTCTGTAACCAGCACCTTGTTATGTCAGATTTGACTGGCCCATCCACAGCCTGGTGTCAGGCTCCAGGCCGTGCTGAAGGAGTCGACACCGTTCTGTAACCAGCTCCTTGTTGTATCAGATTTCACAGGACCATCCACAGCCTGGTGTCAGGCTCCAGGCCGTGCTGAAGGAGGCGACACCGTTCTGTAACCAGCTCCTTGTTATATCAGATTTGACAGGACCATCCACAGCCTGGTGTCAGGCTCCAGGCCGTGCTGAAGGAGGCGACACCGTTCTGTAACCAGCTCCTTGTTATATCAGATTTGACAGGCCCATTCACAGCCTGGTGTCAGGCTCCAGGCCGTGCTGAAGGAGGCGACACCGTTCTGTAACCAGCTCCTTGTTATATCAGATTTGACAGGCCCATTCAAAGTCTGGTGTCAGGCTCCAGGCCGTGCTGAAGGAGGCGACACCGTTCTGTAACCAGCTCCTTGTTATATCAGATTTGACAGGACCATCCACGGTCTCGTGTCAAGCTCCAGGCCGTGCTAAAGGAGGTGACACCGTTCTGTAACCAGCACCTTGTTATATCAGATTTGACAGGACCTTCCACAGCCTGGTGTCAGGCTCCAGGCCGTGCTGAAGGAGGCGACACCGTTCTGTAACCAGCTCCTTGTTATATCAGATTTGACAGGACTATCCACAGCCTGGTGTCAGGCTCCAGGCCGTGCTGAAGGAGGCGAAACCGTTCTGTAACCAGCTCCTTGTTATGTCAGATTTGACAAGACCATCCACAGCCTGGTGTCAGGCTCCAGGCCGTGCTGAAGGAGGTGACACTGTTCTGTAACCAACTCCTTGTTGTATCAGATTTCACAGGACCATCCACAGCCTGGTGTCAGGCTCCAGGCCGTGCTGAAGGAGGCGACACCGTTCTGTAACCAGCTCCTTGTTATATCAGATTTGACAGGACCATCCACAGCCTGGTGTCAGGCTCCAGGCCGTGCTGAAGGAGGCGACACCGTTCTGTAACCAGCTCCTTGTTATATCAGATTTGACAGGCCCATTCACAGCCTGGTGTCAGGCTCCAGGCCGTGCTGAAGGAGGCGACACCGTTCTGTAACCAGCTCCTTGTTATATCAGATTTGACAGGCCCATTCAAAGTCTGGTGTCAGGCTCCAGGCCGTGCTGAAGGAGGCGACACCGTTCTGTAACCAGCTCCTTGTTATATCAGATTTGACAGGACCATCCACGGTCTCGTGTCAAGCTCCAGGCCGTGCTAAAGGAGGTGACACCGTTCTGTAACCAGCACCTTGTTATATCAGATTTGACAGGACCTTCCACAGCCTGGTGTCAGGCTCCAGGCCGTGCTGAAGGAGGCGACACCGTTCTGTAACCAGCTCCTTGTTATATCAGATTTGACAGGACTATCCACAGCCTGGTGTCAGGCTCCAGGCCGTGCTGAAGGAGGCGAAACCGTTCTGTAACCAGCTCCTTGTTATGTCAGATTTGACAAGACCATCCACAGCCTGGTGTCAGGCTCCAGGCCGTGCTGAAGGAGGTGACACTGTTCTGTAACCAACTCCTTGTTATATCAGATTTGACAGGACCATCCACAGCCTGGTGTCAGGCTCCAGGCCGCGCTGAAGGAGGCGACACCGTTCTGTAACCAGCTCCTTGTTATATCAAATTTGACAAGACCATCCACAGCCTGGTGTCAGGCTCCAGGCCGTGCTGAAGGAGGCGACAACGTTCTGTAACCAGCTCCTTGTTGTATCAGATTTGACAGGACCATCCACAGCTTGTTGTCAGGCTCCAGGACGTGCTGAAGGAGGTGACACCGTTCTGTAACCAGCTCCTTGTTATATCAGATTTAACAGGACCATCCACAGCCTGCTGTTAGGCTCCAGGCCGTGCTGAAGGAGGCGACTCCGTTCTGTAACCAGCTCCTTGTTATATCAGATTTAACAGGACCATCCACAGCCTGCTGTTAGGCTCCAGGCCGTGCTGAAGGAGGCGACACCGTTCTGTAACCAGCTCCTTGTTATATACGATTTGACAGGACCATCCACAGCCTGGTGTCAGGCTCCAGGCCGTGCTGAAGGAGGCGACACCGTTCTGGAACCAGCTCCTTGTTATATCAGATTTGACAGGACCATCCACAGCCTGGTGTCAGGCTCCAGGCCGTGCTGAAGGAGGCGACTCCGTTCTGTAACCAGCTCCATATTATATCAGATTTAACAGGACCATCCACAGCCTGGTGTCAGGCTCCAGGCCGTGCTGAAGGAGGCGACACCGTTCTGTAACCAGCTCCTTGTTATATCAGAGTTGACAGGCCCATCCACAGCCTGGTGTCAGGCTCCAGGACGTGCTGAAGGAGGCGACACCGTTCTGTAACCAGCTCCTTGTTATATCAGATTTGACAGGACCATCCACAGCCTGGTGTCAGGCTCCAGGCCGTGCTGAAGGAGGCGACTCCGTTCTGTAACCAGCTCCTTGTTATATCAGATTTGACAGGAACATCCACAGCCTGGTGTCAGGCTCCAGGCCGTGCTGAAGGAGGCGACACCGTTCTGTAACCAGATCCTTGTTATAACAGATTTGACAGGACCATCCACAGCCTGTTGTCAGGCTCCAGGCCGTGCTGAGGGAGGCGACACCGTTCTGTAACCAGCTCCTTGTTATATCAGATTTGACAAGACCATCCACAGCCTGTTGTCAGGCTCCAGGCCGTGCTGAAGGAGGCGACACCGTTCTGTTACCAGCTCCTTGTTATATCAGATTTAACAGGACCATCCACAGCCTGGTGTCAGGCTCCAGGCCGTGCTGAAGGAGGCGACACCGTTCTGTAACCAGCTCCTTGTTATATCAGATTTGACAGGCCCATCCACAGACTGGTGTCAGGCTCCAGGACGTGCTGAAGGAGGCGAAACCGTTCTGTAACCAGCTCCTTGTTATATCAGATTTGACAGGACCATCCACAGCCTGGTGTCAGGCTCCAGGCCGTGCTGAAGGAGGCGACACCGTTCTGTAACCAGCTCCTTGTTATATCAGATTTGACAGGACCATCCACAGCCTAGTGTCAGGCTCCAGGCCGTGCTGAAGGAGGCGACACCGTTCTGTAATCAGCACCTTATTATATCAGATTTGACAGGCCCATCCACAGCCTGGTGTCAGGCTCCAGGACGTGCTGAAGGAGGCGACACCGTTCTGTAACCAGCTCCTTGTTATATCAGATTTGACATACTATCCACAGCCTGGTGTCAGGCTCCAGGCCGTGCTGAAGGAGGCGACTCCGTTCTCTAACCAGCACCGTGTTATAACAGATTTGACAGGACCATCCACAGCCTGGTGTCAGGCTCCAGGCCGTGCTGAAGGAGGTGACACCGTTCTGTAACCAGCTCCTTGTTATATCAGATTTGACAGGACCATCCACAGCCTGGTGTCAGGCTCCAGGCCGTGCTGAAGGAGGCGACACCGTTCTGTAACCAGCACCTTGTTATATTAAATTTGACAGGACCATCCACAGCCTGGTGTCAGGCTCCAGGCCGTGCTGAAGGAGGCGACACCGTTCTGTAACCAGCTCCTTGTTATATCAGAGTTGACAGGCCCATCCACAGCCTGGTGTCAGGCTCCAGGCCGTGCTGAAGGAGGCGACACCGTTCTGTAACCAGCTCCTTGTTATATCAGATTTGACAGGATAATCCACAGCCTGGTGTCAGGCTCCAGGCCGTGCTGAAGGAGGCGACACCGTTCTGTAACCAGCTCCTTGTTATATCAGATTTGACAGGACCATCCAAAGCCTGGTGTCAGGCTCCAGGACGTGCTGAAGGAGGCGACACCGTTCTGTAACCAGCACCTTGTTATGTCAGATTTGACTGGCCCATCCACAGCCTGGTGTCAGGCTCCAGGCCGTGCTGAAGGAGGCGACACCGTTCTGTAACCAGCTCCTTGTTATATCAGATTTGACAGGACCATCCAAAGCCTGGTGTCAGGCTCCAGGACGTGCTGAAGGAGGCGACACCGTTCTGTAACCAGCACCTTGTTATGTCAGATTTGACTGGCCCATCCACAGCCTGGTGTCAGGCTCCAGGCCGTGCTGAAGGAGTCGACACCGTTCTGTAACCAGCTCCTTGTTGTATCAGATTTCACAGGACCATCCACAGCCTGGTGTCACGCTCCAGGACGTGCTGAAGGAGGCGACACCGTTCTGTAACCAGCTCCTTGTTATATCAGATTTGACAGGACCATCCACAGCCTGGTGTCAGGCTCCAGGCCGTGCTGAAGGAGGCGACACCGTTCTGTAACCAGCTCCTTGTTATATCAGATTTGACAGGCCCATTCACAGCCTGGTGTCAGGCTCCAGGCCGTGCTGAAGGAGGCGACACCGTTCTGTAACCAGCTCCTTGTTATATCAGATTTGACAGGCCCATTCACAGTCTGGTGTCAGGCTCCAGGCCGTGCTGAAGGAGGCGACACCGTTCTGTAACCAGCTCCTTGTTATATCAGATTTGACAGGACCATCCACGGTCTCGTGTCAAGCTCCAGGCCGTGCTAAAGGAGGTGACACCGTTCTGTAACCAGCACCTTGTTATATCAGATTTGACAGGACCTTCCACAGCCTGGTGTCAGGCTCCAGGCCGTGCTGAAGGAGGCGACACCGTTCTGTAACCAGCTCCTTGTTATATCAGATTTGACAGGACTATCCACAGCCTGGTGTCAGGCTCCAGGCCGTGCTGAAGGAGGCGACACCGTTCTGTAACCAGCTCCTTGTTATGTCAGATTTGACAAGACCATCCACAGCCTGGTGTCAGGCTCCAGGCCGTGCTGAAGGAGGTGACACTGTTCTGTAACCAACTCCTTGTTATATCAGATTTGACAGGACTATCCACAGCCTGGTGTCAGGCTCCAGGCCGTGCTGAAGGAGGCGACACCGTTCTGTAACCAGCTCCTTGTTATATCAAATTTGACAAGACCATCCACAGCCTGGTGTCAGGCTCCAGGCCGTGCTGAAGGAGGCGACAACGTTCTGTAACCAGCTCCTTGTTATATCAGATTTGACAGGACCATCCACAGCTTGTTGTCAGGCTCCAGGACGTGCTGAAGGAGGTGACACCGTTCTGTAACCAACTCCTTGTTATATCAGATTCGACAGGACCATCCACAGCCTGGTGTCAGGCTCCAGGCCGTGCTGAAGGAGGCGACACCGTTCTGTAACCAGCTCCTTCTTATATCAGATTTGACAGGACCATCCACAGCCTGGTGTCAGGCTCCAGGCCGTGCTGAAGGAGGCGACACCGTTCTGTAACCAGCTCCTTGTTACATCAGATTTGACAGGACCATCCACAGCCTGGTGTCAGGCTCCAGGCCGTGCTGAAGGAGGCGACACCGTTCTGTAATCAGCTCCTTGTTATATCAGATTTGACAGGACCATCCACAGCCTGGTGTCAGGCTCCAGTCGTGCTGAAGGAGGCGACAACGTTCTGTAACCAGCTCCTTGTTGTATCAGATTTGACAGGACCATCCACAGCTTGTTGTCAGGCTCCAGGACGTGCTGAAGGAGGCGACACCGTTCTGTAACCAGCTCCTTGTTATAACAGATTTGACAGGACCATCCACAGCCTGGTGTCAGGCTCCAGGCCGTGCTGAAGGAGGCGACACCGTTCTGTAACCAGCTCCTTGTTATATCAGATTTGACAGGACCATCCACAGCCTGGTGTCAGGCTCCAGGCCGTGCTGAAGGAGGCGACACCGTTCTGTAATCAGCTCCTTGTTATATCAGATTTGACAGGACCATCCACAGCCTGGTGTCAGGCTCCAGTCGTGCTGAAGGAGGCGACAACGTTCTGTAACCAGCTCCTTGTTGTATCAGATTTGACAGGACCATCCACAGCTTGTTGTCAGGCTCCAGGACGTGCTGAAGGAGGCGACACCGTTCTGTAACCAGCTCCTTGTTATAACAGATTTGACAGGACCATCCACAGCCTGGTGTCAGGCTCCAGGCCGTGCTGAAGGAGGCGACACAGTTCTGTAACCAGCTCCTTGGTATATCAGATTTGACAGGACCATCCACAGCCTGGTGTCAGGCTCAAGGCCGTGCTGAAGGAGGTGACACCGTTCTGTAACCAGCTCCTTGTTATAACAGATTTGACAGGACCATCCACAGCCTGGTGTCAGGCTCCAGGCCGTGCTGAGGGAGGCGACACCGTTCTGTAACCAGCTCCTTGTTATATCAGATTTGACAAGACCATCCACAGCCTGTTGTCAGGCTCCAGGTCGTGCTGAAGGAGGCGACACCGTTCTGTAACCAGCTCCTTGTTATATCAGATTTGACAGGACCATCCACAGCCTGGTGTCAGGCTCCAGGCCGTGCTGAAGGAGGCGACACCGTTCTGTAACCAGCTCCTTGTTATATCAGATTTGACAGGACCATCCACAGCCTGGTGTCAGGCGCCAGGCCGTGCTGAAGGAGGCGACACCGTTCTCTAACCAGCTCCTTGTTATATCAGATTTGACAGGACCATCCACAGCCTGGTGTCAGGCTCCAGGCCGTGCTGAAGGAGGCGACTCCGTTCTGTAACCAGCTCCTTGTTATATCAAATTTGACAGGAACATCCACAGCCTGGTGTCAGGCTCCAGGCCGTGCTGAAGGAGGCGACACCGTTCTGTAACCAGCTCCTTGTTATATCAGATTTAACAGGACCATCCACAGCCTGGTGTCAGGCTCCAGGCCATGCTGAAGGAGGCGACACCGTTCTGTAACCAGCACCTTGTTATATCAGATTTGACAGGGCCATCCACAGCCTGGTGTCAGGCTCCAGGCCGTGCTGAAGGAGGCGACACCGTTCTGTAACCAGCACCTTGTTATATCAGATTTGACAGGACCATCCACAGCCTGGTGTCCGGCTCCAGGCCGTGCTGCAGGAGGCGACACCGTTCTGTAACCAGCACCTTGTTATATCAGATTTGACAGGAACATCCACAGCCTGGTGTCAGGCTCCAGTCCGCGCTGAAGGAGGTGACACCTTTCTGTAACCAGCTCCTTGTTATATCAGATTTGACAGGACCATCCACAGTCTGGTGTCAGGATCCAGGCCGTGCTGAAGGAGGTGACACCGTTCTGTAACCAGCTCCTTGTTATATCAGACTTGACAGGACCATCCACAGCCTGGTGTCAGGCTCCAGGCCGTGCTGAAGGAGGTGACACCGTTCTGTAACCAGCTCCATGTTATATCAGATTTGACAGGACCATCCACAGCCTGGTGTCAGGCTCCAGGCCGTGCTGAAGGAGGCGACACCGTTCTGTAACCAGCTCCTTGTTCTATCAGATTTGACAGGACCATCCACAGCCTAGTGTCAGGCTCCAGGCCGTGCTGAAGGAGGCGACACCGTTCTGTAACCAGCTCCTTGTTATATCAGATTTGACAGGACCATCCACAGCCAGGTGTCAGGCTCCAGGCCGTGCTGAAGGAGGCGACACCGTTCTGTAACCAGCTCCTTGTTATATCAGATTTGACAGGACCATCCACAGCCTGGTGTCAGGCTCCAGGCCGTGCTGAAGGAGGTGACACCGTTCTGTAACCAGCTCCTTGTTGTATCAGATTTGACAGGACCATCCACAGTCTGGTGTCAGGATCCAGGCCGTGCTGAAGGAGGTGACACCGTTCTGTAACCAGCTCCTTGTTATATCAGACTTGACAGGACCATCCACAGCCTGGTGTCAGGCTCCAGGCCGTGCTGAAGGAGGCGACACCGTTCTGTAACCAGCTCCATGTTATATCAGATTTGACAGGACCATCCACAGCCTGGTGTCAGGCTCCAGGCCGTGCTGAAGGAGGCGACACCGTTCTGTAACCAGCTCCTTGTTCTATCAGATTTGACAGGACCATCCACAGCCTGGTGTCAGGCTCCAGGCCGTGCTGAAGGAGGTGACACCGTTCTGTAACCAGCTCCTTGTTATATCAGATTTGACAGGACATTCCACAGCCAGGTGTCTGGCTCCAGGCCGTGCTGAAGGAGGCGACACCGTTCTGTAACCAGCTCCTTGTTATATCAGATTTGACAGGACCATCCACAGCCTGGTGTCAGGCTCCAGGCCGTGCTGAAGGAGGCGACACCGTTCTGTAACCAGATCCTTGTTATATCAGGTTTGACAGGACCATCCACAGCCTGGTGTCAGGCTCCAGGCCGTGCTGAAGGAGGTGACACCGTTCTGTAACCAGCTCCTTGTTATATCAGATTTGACAGGACCATCCACAGCCTGGTGTCAGGCTCCAGGCCGTGCTGAAGGAGGCGACACCGTTCTGTAACCAGATCCTTGTTATATCAGGTTTGACAGGACCATCCACAGCCTGGTGTCAGGCTCCAGGCCGTGCTGAAGGAGGTGACACCGTTCTGTAACCAGCTCCTTGTTATATCAGATTTGACAGGACCATCCACAGCCTGGTGTCAGGCTCCAGGCCGTGCTGAAGGAGGTGACACCGTTCTGTAACCAGCACCTTGTTATATCAGATTTGACAGGACCATCCACTGCCTGGTGTCAGGCTCCAGGCCGTGCTGAAGGAGGTGACACCGTTCTGTAACCAGCTCCTTGTTGTAGCAGATTTGAAAGGACCATCCACAGCCTGGTGTCAGGCTCCAGGCCGTGCTGAAGGAGGCGACACCGTTCTGTAACCAGCACCTTGTTATATCAGATTTGACAGGACCATCCACAGCCTGGTGTCAGGCTCCAGGCCGTGGTGAAGGAGGTGACATCGTTCTGTAACCAGCTCCTTGTAATATCAGATTTGACAGGACCATCCACAGCCTGGTGTCAGGCTCCAGGCCGTGCTGAAGGAGGCGACACCGTTCTGTAACTAGCTCCTTGTTATATCAAATTTGACAGGACCATCCACAGCCTGGTGTCAGGCTCCAGGCCGTGCTGAAGGAGGCGACTCCGTTCTGTAACCAGCTCCTTGTTATATCAGATTTAACAGGACCATCCACAGCCTGCTGTTAGGCTCCAGGCCGTGCTGTAGGAGGTGACACCGTTCTGTAACCAGCTCCTTGTTATATCAGATTTCACAGGACCATCCACAGCCTGGTGTCAGGCTCCAGGCCGTGCTGAAGGAGGCGACACCGTTCTGGAACCAGCTCCTTGTTATATCAGATTTGACAGGACCATCCACAGCCTGGTGTCAGGCTCCAGGCCGTGCTGAAGGAGGCGACTCCGTTCTGTAACCAGCTCCATATTATATCAGATTTAACAGGACCATCCACAGCCTGGTGTCAGGCTCCAGGCCGTGCTGAAGGAGGCGACACCGTTCTGTAACCAGCTCCTTGTTATATCAGAGTTGACAGGCCCATCCACAGCCTGGTGTCAGGCTCCAGGACGTGCTGAAGGAGGCGACACCGTTCTGTAACCAGCTCCTTGTTATATCAGATTTGACAGGACCATCCACAGCCTGGTGTCAGGCTCCAGGCCGTGCTGAAGGAGGCGACACCATTCTGTAACAAGCTCCTTGTTATATCAGATTTGACAGGACCATCCAAAGCCTGGTGTCAGGCTCCAGGACGTGCTGAAGGAGGCGACACCGTTCTGTAACCAGCTCCTTGTTATATCAGATTTGACAGGACCATCCACAGCCTGGTGTCAGGCTCCAGGCCGTGCTGAAGGAGGCGACTCCGTTCTGTAACCAGCTCCTTGTTATATCAGATTTGACAGGAACATCCACAGCCTGGTGTCAGGCTCCAGGCCGTGCTGAAGGAGGCGACACCGTTCTGTAACCAGATCCTTGTTATAACAGATTTGACAGGGCCATCCACAGCCTGTTGTCAGGCTCCAGGCCGTGCTGAGGGAGGCGACACCGTTCTGTAACCAGCTCCTTGTTATATCAGATTTGACAAGACCATCCACAGCCTGGTGTCAGGCTCCAGGCCGTGCTGAAGGAGGCGACACCGTTCTGTAACCAGCTCCATGTTATATCAGATTTGACAGGACCATCCACAGCCTGGTGTCAGGCTCCTAGCCGTGCTGAAGGCGGCGACAATGTTCTGTAACCAGCGCCTTGTTATATCAGATTTGACAGGCCCATCCACAGCCTGGTGTCAGGCTCCAGGCCGTGCTGAAGGAGGCGACACCGTTCTGTAACCAGCTCCATGTTATATCAGATTTGACAGGACCATCCACAGCCTGGTGTCAGGCTCCAGGCCGTGCTGAAGGAGGCGACACCGTTCTGTAACCAGCTCCATGTTATATCAGATTTGACAGGACCATCCACAGCCTGGTGTCAGGCTCCAGGCCGTGCTGAAGGAGGCGACACCGTTCTGTAACCAGCTCCTTGTTCTATCAGATTTGACAGGACCATCCACAGCCTGGTGTCAGGCTCCAGGCCGTGCTGAAGGAGGCGACACCGTTCTGTAACCAGCTCCTTGTTCTATCAGATTTGACAGGACCATCCACAGCCTGGTGTCAGGCTCCAGGCCTTGCTGAAGGAGGCGACACCGTTCTGTAACCAGCTCCTTGTTATATCAGATTTGACAGGACCATCCACAGCCTGGTGTCAGGCTCCAGGCCGTGCTGAAGGAGGCGACACCGTTCTGTAACCAGCTCCTTGTTGTATCAGATTTGACAGGACCATCCACAGCCTGGTGTCAGGCTCCAGGCCGTGCTGAAGGAGGTGACACCGTTCTGTAACCAACACCTTGTTGTATCAGATTTGACAGGACCATCCACAGCCTGGTGTCAGGCTCCAGGGCGTGCTGAAGGAGGTGACACCGTTCTTTAACCAGCTCCTTGTTATATCAGATTTCACAGGACCATCCACAGCCTGGTGTCAGGCTCCAGGCCGTGCTGAAGGAGGCGACACCGTTCTGTAACCAGCACCTTGTCATATCAGATTTGACAGGACCATCCACAGCCTGGTGTCAGGCTCCAGGCCGTTCTGAAGGAGGCGACACCGTACTGTAACCAGCACCTTGTTATATCAGATTTGACAGGACCATCCACAGCCTGGTGTCAGGCTCCAGGCCGTGCTGAAGGAGGCGACACCGTTCTGTAACCAGCACCTTGTCATATCAGATTTGACAGGACCATCCACAGCCTGGTGTCAGTCTCCAGGCCGCGCTGAAGGAGGTGACACCGTTCTGTAACCAGCTCCTTGTTATATCAGATTTGACAGGACCATCCACATTTGACAGCATCTCCACTCACCTGCCAATAACACTACCTGCAGAAACCCATCCTCAGCATCTCCACTCACCTCCCAATAACATAACCTGCAGAAACCCATCCTCAGCATCACCACGCATCTTCCAATAACACAACCTGCAGAAACCCATCGTCAGCATCTCCACTCACCTCCCAATAACACAACCTGCAGAAACCCATCCTCAGCATCTCCACTCACCTCCCAATATCACAACCTGCAGAAACCCATCCTCAGCATCTCCACTCACCTCCCAATAACACAACCTGCAGAAACCCATCCTCAGCATCTCCACTCATCTCCCAATAACACAACCTGCAGAAACCTATGCTCAGCATCTTCACTCACCTCCCAATAACACAACCTGCAGAATCCCATCCTCAGCATCTTCACTAAACTCCCAATAACACAACCTGCAGAAACCCATCCTCAGCATCTCCACTCACCACCCAATAACACAACCTGCAGAAACCCATCCTCAGCATCTTCACTCACCTCCCAATAACACAACCTGCAGAAACCCATCCTCAGCATCTCCACTCACCTCCCAATTACACAACCTGCAGAAAACCATCCTCAGCAACTCCACTAACCTCCCAATAACATAACCTGCAGAAACCCATCCTCAGCATCTCCACTCACCTCCCAATAACACAACCTGCAGAAACCCATCCTCAGCATCTCCACTCACCTTCCAATAACACAACCTGCAGAAACCCATCCTCAGCATCTTCACTCACCTTCCAATAACACAACCTGCAGATACCCATCCTCAGCATCTTCATTCACCTCCCAATAACACAACCTGCAGAAACCCATCCTCAGCATCTTCACTCACCTTCCAATAACACAACCTGCAGAAACCCATCCTCAGCATCTCCACTCACCTCCCAATAACACAACCTGCAGAAACCCATCCTCAGCATCTTCACTCACCCCCCAATAACACAACCTGCAGAAACCCATCCTCAGATTCTTCACTCACCTTCCAATAACACAACCTGCAGAAACCCATCCTCAGCATCTCCACTCACCTCCCAATAACACAACCTGCAGAAACCCATCCTCCGCATCTTCACTCACCTCCCAATAACACAACCTGCAGAAACCCATCCTCAGCATCTCCACTCACCTCCCAATAACACAACCTGCAGAAACCCATCCTCCGCATCTTCACTCACCTCCCAATAACACAACCTGCAGAGACCCATCCTCAGCATCTTCACTCACCCCCCAATAACACAAGTTGCAGAAACCCATCCTCAGCATCTCCACTAACCTCCCAATATCACAACCTGCAGAAACCCATCCTCATCATCTACACTCACCTCCCAATAACGCAAACTGCAGAAACCCATCCTCAGCATCTCCACTAACCTCCCAATATCACAACCTGCAGAAACCCATCCTCAGTATCTCCACTCACCTCCCAATAACACAAACTGCAGAAACCCATCCTCAGCATCTCCACTCATCTCCCAAGAACACAACCTGCAGAAACCCATCCTCAGCATCTCCACTCACCTCCCAATAACACAACCTGCAGAAACCCATCCTCAACATCTTCACTCACCTCCCAATAACACAACCTGCAGACACCCATCCTCAGCATCTCCACTCACCTCCGAATAACACAACCTGCAGAAACCCATCCTCAGCATCTTCACTCACCTCCCAATAACACAACCTGCATAAACCCATCCTCAGCATCTTCACTCACCTGTCAATAACACAACCTGCAGAAACCCATCCTCAGCATCTCCACTCACCTCCCAATAACACAACCTGCAGAAACCCATCCTCAACATCTTCACTCACCTCCTAATAACACAACCTGCAGAAACCCATCCTCAGCATCTCCACTCACCTCCGAATAACACAACCTGCAGAAACCCATCCTCAGCATCTTCCCTCACCTCCCAATTACACAACCTGCAAAAACCCATCCTCAACATCTTCACTCACCTCCCAATAACACAACCTGCAGAAACCCATCCTCAGCATCTTCACTCACCTCCCAATTACACAACCTGCAAAAACCCATCCTCAACATCTTCACTCACCTCCCAATAACACAACCTGCAAAAACCCATCCTCAACATCTTCACTCACCTCCCAATAACACAACCTGCAGAAACCCATCCTCAGCATCTTCACTCACCTTCCAATAACACAACCTGCAGAAACCCATCCTCAGCATCTCCACTCACCTCCCAATAACACAACCTGCAGTAACCCATCCTCAGCATCTCCACTCACCTCCCAATAACACAACCTGCAGAATCCCATCCTCAGCATCTCCACTCACCTCCCAATAACATAACCTGCAGAAATCCATCCTCAGCATCACCACGCATCTTCCAACAACACAACCTGCTGAAACCCATCGTCAGCATCTCCACTCACCTCCCAATAACACAACCTACAGAAACCCATCCTCAGCATCTCCACTCACCTCCCCATAACACAACCTGCAGAAACCCATCCTCAGCATCTCCACTCACCTCCCAATGACACAACCTGCAGAAACCTATGCTCAGCATCTTCACTCACCTTCCAATAACACAACCTGCAGAAACCCATCCTCAGCATCTTCACTCACCTCTCAATCACACAACCTGCAAACACCCATCCTCAACATCTTCACTCACCTCCCAATAACACAACCTGCACAAACCCATCTTCAACATCTTCACTCACCTCCCAATAACACAACCTGCAGAAACCCATCCTCAGCATCTGCACTCACCTCCCAATAACACATCCTGCAGAAACCCATCCTCAGCATCTCCACTCACCTTCCAATAACACATCCTGCAGAAACCCATCCTCAGCATCTTCACTCACCTTCCAATAACACAAACTGCAGAAACACATCCGCAGCATCTCCACTCCACTCCCAATAACAGAACCTGCAGAAGCCCATCCTCAGCATCTCAACTCACCTTCCAATAACGCAACCTGCAGAAACCCATCCTCAGCATCTTCACTCACCTTCCAATAACACAAACTGCAGAAAACCATCCTCAGCATCTTCACTCACCTTCCAATAACACAACCTGCAGTAACCCATCCTCAGCATCTCCACTCACCTCCCAATAATACAACCTGCAGAAACCCATCCTCAGCATCTCCACTCACCTCCCAATAACACAACCTGCAGAATCCCATCCTCCGCATCTCCACTCACCTTCCAATAACACATCCTGCAGAAACCCATCCTCAGCATCTTCACTCACCTCCCAATAACACAACCTGCATAACCCATCCTCAGCATCTCCACTCACCTCCCAATAACAGTACCTGACGAAACCCATCCTCAGCATCTCCACTCACCTTCCAATAACACAACATGCAGAAACCCCTCATCAGCATCTCCACTCACCTTCCAGTAACGCAACCTGCAGAAACCCATCCTCAGCATCTTCACTCACCTCCCAATAACACAACCTGCATAACCCATCCTCAGCATCTCCACTCACCTCCCAATAACAGTACCTGACGAAACCCATCCTCAGCATCTCCACTCACCTTCCAATAACACAACATGCAGAAACCCCTCATCAGCATCTCCACTCACCTTCCAGTAACGCAACCTGCAGAAACCCATCGTCAGCATCTCCACTCACCTCCCAATAACACAACCTGCAGAAAGCCATCCTCAGCATCTCTATTCACCTTCCAATAACACAACCTGCAGAAAGCCATCCTCAGATTCTTCACTCATCTTCCAGTAACATAACCTTCAGAAACCCGTCCTCAGCATCTCCACACCTTCCAATTACACAACCTGCAGAAACCCATCCTCAGCATCTCCACTCACCTCCCAATAACACAACCTGCAGAAACCCATCCTCAACATCTTCACTCACCTCCCAATAACACAACCTGCAGAAACCCATCCTCAGCATCTTCACTCACTTTCCAATAACAAAACCTGCAGGAACCCATCCTCAGCTTCTCCACTCACCTTCCAATAACACAACCTGCAGAAACCCATCCTCAGCATCTCCACTCACCTTCCAATAACACAAACTGCAGAAACCCATCCTCAGCATCGTCACTCACCTTCCAATAACACAACCTGCAGAAACCCATCCTCAGCATCTTCACTCACCTTCCAATAACACAAACTGCAGAAAACCATCCTCAGCATCTTCACTCAGCTCCCAATAACAGAACCTGCAGAAACCCATCCTCAGCATCTCAACTCACCTTCCAATAACGCAACCTGCAGAAACCCATCCTCAGCATCTTCACTCACCTTCCAATAACACAAACTGCAGAAAACCATCCTCAGCATCTTCACTCACCTTCCAATAACACAACCTGCAGTAACCCATCCTCAGCATCTCCACTCACCTCCCAATAATACAACCTGCAGAAACCCATCCTCAGCATCTTCACTCACCTCCCAATAACACAACCTGCATAACCCATCCTCAGCATCTCCACTCACCTCCCAATAACAGAACCTGACGAAACCCATCCTCAGCATCTCCACTCACCTTCCAATAACACAACATGCAGAAACCCCTCATCAGCATCTCCACTCACCTTCCAGTAACGCAACCTGCAGAAACCCATCGTCAGCATCTTCACTCACCTTCCAATAACACAACCTGCAGAAACCCATCCTCAGCATCTCCATTCACCTTCCAATAGCACAACGTGCAGAAACCCATCCTCAGATTCTTCAATCATCTTCCAATAACATAACCTTCAGAAACCCGTCCTCAGCATCTCCACACCTTCCAATAACACAACCTGCAGAAACCCATCCTCAGCATCTCCACTCACCTCCCAATAACACAACCTGCAGAAACCCATCCTCAACATCTTCACTCACCTTCCAATAACACAACCTGCAGAAACACATCCTCAGCATCTCCACTCACCTCCCAATAACACAACCTGCAGAAACCCATCCTCAGCATCTCCACTCACCTCCGAATAACACAACCTGCAGAAACCCATCCTCAGCATCTTCACTCACTTTCCAATAACAAAACCTGCAGGAAGCCATCCTCAGCTTCTCCACTCACCTTCCAATAACACAACCTGCAGAAACCCATCCTCAGCATCTCCACTCACCTTCCAATAACACAAACTGCAGAAACCCATCCTCAGCATCGTCACTCACCTCCCAATAACGCAACCTGCAGAAACCCATCCTCAGCATCTCCACTCACCTCCCAATAACACAACCTGCAGAAACCCATCCTCTGCATCTTCACTCACCTCCCAATAACACAACCTGCAGAAATCCATCCTCAGCATCTTCACTCACCTCCCGATAACAAAACCTGCAGAAACACATCCTTAGCATCTCCACTCACCTCCCAATAACACAACCTGCAGAAACCCATCCTCAGCATCTCCACTCACCTCCCAATAACACAACCTGCACAACCCATCCTCAGCATCTCCACTCACCTCCCAATAATACAACCTGCAGAAACCCATCCTCAGCATCTTCACTCACCTCCCAATAACACAACCTGCATAACCCATCCTCAGCATGTCCACTCACCTCCCAATAATACAACCTGCAGAAACCCATCCTCAGCATCTCCACTCACCTCCCAATAACAGAACCTGAC
The DNA here is from genome assembly GCF_047496885.1 of Scyliorhinus torazame. NCBI lineage: Eukaryota > Metazoa > Chordata > Chondrichthyes > Carcharhiniformes > Scyliorhinidae > Scyliorhinus > Scyliorhinus torazame. The sequence continues at coordinate 1,827,045 of NW_027307770.1, forward strand.
GAAACCCATCCTCAGCATCTCCACTCACCTTCCAATAACACAACCTGCAGAAACCCATCCTCAGCATCTCCACTCATCTTCCAGTAACGCAACCTGCAGAAACCCATCGTCAACATCTCCACTCACCTCCCAATAACACAACCTGACGAAACCCATCCTCAGCATCTCCACTCACCTTCCAATAACACAACCTGCAGAAACCCATCCTCAGCATCTCCACTCACCTTCCAGTAACGCAACCTGCAGAAACCCATCGTCAGCATCTCCACTCACCTGCCAATAACACAACCTGCAGAAAGCCATCCTCAGCATCTCCATTCACCTTCCAATAACACAACCTGCAGAAACCCATCCTCAACATCTTCACTCATCTCCCAATAACACAACCTGCAGAAACCCATCCTCAGCATATCCACTCACCTTCCAATAACATAACCTGCAGAAACCCGTCCTCAGCATCTCCACACCTTCCAATAACACAACCTGCAAAAACCCATCCTCAACATCTTCACTCACCTCCCAATGAAACAACCTGCAGAAACCAATCCTCAGTATCTTCACTCACCTCCCAATAACACAACCTGCAGAAACCCATCCTCAGATTCTTCACTCACATTCCAATAACATAACCTGCAGAAACCCATCCTCAGCATCTCCACTCACCTCCCAATAACACAACCTGCAGAAACCCATCCTCAACATCTTCACTCACTTCCCAATAACACAACCTGCAGAAACCCATCCTCAGCATCTTCACTCACTTTCCAATAACAAAACCTGCAGGAACCCATCCTCAGCATCTCCACTCACCTTCCAATAACACAACCTGCAGAAACCCATCCTCAGCATCTTCACTCACCTTCCAATAACACAACCTGCAGAAACCCATCCGCAGCATCTCCACTCACCTCCCAATAACACAACCTCCAGAAACCCATCCTCAGCATCTCCACTCACCTCCCAATAACACAAACTGCAGAAACCCATCCTCAGCATCTTCACTCACCTCCCAATAACACAACCCGCAGAAACCCATCCTCAGCATCTTCACTCACCTCCCAATAACACAACCTGCAGAAACCCATCCTCAGATACTTCACTCACCTTCCAATAACACAACCTGCAGAAAGCCATCCTCAGCATCTTCACTCACATCCCAATAACACAACCTGCAGAAACCGAGCCTCAGCATCTTCACTCACCTCCCAATAACACAACATGCAGAAACCCATCCTCTGCCTCTCCACTCACCTCCCAATAACACCAGCTGCAGAAACCCATCCTCAGCATCTGCACTCATCTTCCAATAACACAACCTGCAGAAACCCATCCTCAGCATCTCCACTCACCTCCAAATAACAGAACCTGCCGAAACCCATCCTCAGCATCTCCACTCACCTCCGAATAACACAACCTGCAGAAACCCTTCCTCAGCATCTTCACTCACGTCCCAATAACACAACCTGCAGAAACCCTTCCTCAGCATCTTCAATCACCTCCCAATATCATAACCTGCAGAAACCCATCCTCAGCATCTCCACTCACCACCCAATAACACAACCTGCAGAAACCCATCCTCAGCATCTTCACTCACCTCCCAATAACACAAGCTGCAGAAAACCATCCTCAGCATCTCCACTGACCTTCCAATAACACAACCTGCAGAAACCCATCCTCAGCATCTTCACTCACCTTCCTATAACACAACCTGCAGAAACCCATCCTCAGCATCTCCACTCACCTTCCAATAACACAACCTGCAGAAACCCATCCTCAGCATCTCCACTCACCTTCCAATAACACAACCTGCAGAAACCCATCCCCAGCATCTCCACTCACCTTCCAATAACACAACCTGCAGAAACCCATCCTCAGCATCTCCACTCACCTTCCAATAACACAAACTGCAGAATCCCATCCTCAGCATCTCCACTCACCTTCCAATAACACAACCTGCAGAAACCCATCCTCAGCATCTCCACTCACCTTCCAATAACACAACCTGCAGAAACCCATCCTCAGCATCTCCACTCACCTTCCAATAACACAACCTGCAGAACCCATCCTCAGCATCTCCACTCACCTTCCAATAACACAACCTGCAGAAACCCATCCTCAGCATCTCCACTCACCTTCCAATAACACATCCTGCAGAAACCCATCCTCAGCAGCTCCACTCACCTCCCAATAACACAACCTGCAGAAACCCATCCTCAGCATCTTCACTCACCTTCCAATAACACAACCTGCAGAAACCCATCCTCAGCATCTCCACTCACCTCCCAATAACACAACCTGCAGAAACCCATCCTCAGTATCTTCACTACCCTTCCAATAACACAACCTGCAGAAACCCATCGTCAGCATCTCCACTCACCTCCCAATAACACAACCTGCAGAAAGCCATCCTCAGCATCTCTATTCACCTTCCAATAACACAACCTGCAGAAAGCCATCCTCAGCATCTCCATTCACCTTCCAATAGCACAACCTGCAGAAACCCATCCTCAGATTCTTCATTCATCTTCCAATAACATAACCTTCGGAAACCCGTCCTCAGCATCTCCACACCTTCCAATAACACAACCTGCAGAAACCCATCCTCAGCATCTCCACTCACCTCCCAATAACACAACCTGCAGAAACCCATCCTCAACATCTTCACTCACCTCCCAATAACACAACCTGCAGAAACCCATCCTCAGCATCTTCACTCACTTTCCAATAACAAAACCTGCAGGAACCCATCCTCAGCTTCTCCACTCACCTTCCAATAACACAACCTGCAGAAACCCATCCTCAGCATCTCCACTCACCTTCCAATAACACAAACTGCAGAAACCCATCCTCAGCATCGTCACTCACCTCCCAATAACGCAACCTGCAGAAACCCATCCTCAGCATCTCCACTCACCTCCCAATAACACAACCTGCAGAAACCCATCCTCTGCATCTTCACTCACCTCCCAATAACACAACCTGCAGAAATCCATCCTCAGCATCTTCACTCACCTCCCGATAACAAAACCTGCAGAAACACATCCTTAGCATCTCCACTCACCTCCCAATAACACAACCTGCAGAAACCCATCCTCAGCATCTCCACTCACCTCCCAATAACACAACCTGCATAACCCATCCTCAGCATCTCCACTCACCTCCCAATAATACAAACTGCAGAAACCCATCCTCAGCATCTTCACTCACCTCCCAATAACACAACCTGCATAACCCATCCTCAGCATGTCCACTCACCTCCCAATAATACAACCTGCAGAAACCCATCCTCAGCATCTCCACTCACCTCCCAATAACAGAACCTGACGAAACCCATCCTCAGCATCTCCACTCACCTTCCAATAACACAACCTGCAGAAACCCATTCTCAGCATCTCCACTCACCTTCCAATAACACAACCTGCAGATACCCATCCTCAGCATCTCCACTCACCTCCCAGTAACACAACCTGCAGAAACCCATCGTCAACATCTCCACTCACCTCCCAATAACACAACCTGACGAAACCCATCCTCAGCATCTCCACTCACCTTCCAATAACACAACCTGCAGAAATCCATCCTCAGCATCTCCACTCACCTTCCAGTAACGCAACCTGCAGAAACCCATCCTCAGCATATCCACTCACCTGCCAATAACACAACCTGCAGAAACCCATCCTCAGCATCTCCTCACCTCCCAGTAACACAACCTGCAGAAACGCATCGTCAGCATCTCCACTCACCTGCCAATAACACAACCTGCAGAAAGCCATCCTCAGCATCTCCATTCACCTTCCAATAACACAACCTGCAGAAACCCATCCTCAGATTCTTCACTCACATTCCAATAACATAACCTGCAGAAACCCATCCTCAGCATCTCCACTCACCTCCCAATAACACAACCTGCAGAAACCCATCCTCAACATCTTCACTCACCTCCCAATAACACAACCTGCAGAAACCCATCCTCAGCATCTTCACTCACTTTCCAATAACAAAACCTGCAGGAACCCATCCTCAGCATCTCCACTCACCTTCCAATAACACAACCTGCAGAAACCCATCCTCAGCATCTTCACTCACCTTCCAATAACACAACCTGCAGAAACCCATCCGCAGCATCTCCACTCACCTCCCAATAACACAACCTCCAGAAACCCATCCTCAGCATCTCCACTCACCTCCCAATAACACAAACTGCAGAAACCCATCCTCAGCATCTTCACTCACCTCCCAATAACACAACCCGCAGAAACCCATCCTCAGCATCTTCACTCACCTCCCAATAACACAACCTGCAGAAACCCATCCTCAGATACTTCACTCACCTTCCAATAACACAACCTGCAGAAAGCCATCCTCAGCATCTTCACTCACCTCCCAATAACACAACCTGCAGAAACCGAGCCTCAGCATCTTCACTCACCTCCCAATAACACAACATGCAGAAACCCATCCTCTGCATCTCCACTCACCTCCCAATAACACCAGCTGCAGAAACCCATCCTCAGCATCTGCACTCATCTTCCAATAACACAACCTGCAGAAACCCATCCTCAGCATCTCCACTCACCTCCAAATAACAGAACCTGCCGAAACCCATCCTCAGCATCTCCACTCACCTCCGAATAACACAACCTGCAGAAACCCTTCCTCAGCATCTTCACTCACCTCCCAATAACACAACCTGCAGAAACCCTTCCTCAGCATCTTCACTCACCTCCCAATATCATAACCTGCAGAAACCCATCCTCAGCATCTCCACTCACCACCCAATAACACAACCTGCAGAAACCCATCCTCAGCATCTTCACTCACCTCCCAATAACACAAGCTGCAGAAAACCATCCTCAGCATCTCCACTGACCTTCCAATAACACAACCTGCAGAAACCCATCCTCAGCATCTTCACTCACCTTCCTATAACACAACCTGCAGAAACCCATCCTCAGCATCTCCACTCACCTTCCAATGACACAACCTGCAGAAACCCATCCTCAGCATCTCCACTCACCTTCCAATAACACAACCTGCAGAAACCCATCCCCAGCATCTCCACTCACCTTCCAATAACACAACCTGCAGAATCCCATGCTCAGCATCTCCACTCACCTTCCAATAACACAACCTGCAGAAACCCATCCTCAGCATCTCCACTCACCTTCCAATAACACATCCTGCAGAAACCCATCCTCAGCAGCTCCACTCACCTCCCAATAACACAACCTGCAGAAACCCATCCTCAGCATCTTCACTCACCTTCCAATAACACAACCTGCAGAAACCCATCCTCAGCATCTCCACTCACCTCCCAATAACACAACCTGCAGAAACCCATCCTCAGTATCTTCACTACACTTCCAATAACACAACCTGCAGACACCCATCGTCAGCATCTCCACTCACCTCCCAATAACACAACCTGCAGAAAGCCATCCTCAGCATCTCCATTCACCTTCCAATAGCACAACCTGCAGAAACCCATCCTCAGATTCTTCACTCATCTTCCAATAACATAACCTTCAGAAACCCGTCCTCAGCATCTCCACACCTTCCAATAACACAACCTGCAGAAACCCATCCTCAGCATCTCCACTCACCTCCCAATAACACAACCTGCAGAAACCCATCCTCAACATCTTCACTCACCTCCCAATAACACAACCTGCAGAAACCCATCCTCAGCATCTTCACTCACTTTCCAATAACAAAACCTGCAGGAACCCATCCTCAGCTTCTCCACTCACCTTCCAATAACACAACCTGCAGAAACCCATCCTCAGCATCTCCACTCACCTTCCAATAACACAAACTGCAGAAACCCATCCTCAGCATCGTCACTCACCTCCCAATAACGCAACCTGCAGAAACCCATCCTCAGCATCTCCACTCACCTCCCAATAACACAACCTGCAGAAACCCATCCTCTGCATCTTCACTCACCTCCCAATAAAACAACCTGCAGAAATCCATCCTCAGCATCTTCACTCACCTCCCGATAACACAACCTGCAGAAACCCATCCTCAGCATCTCCACTCACCTCCCAATAACACAACCTGCATAACCCATCCTCAGCATCTCCACTCACCTCCCAATAATACAAACTGCAGAAACCCATCCTCAGCATCTTCACTCACCTCCCAATAACACAACCTGCATAACCCATCCTCAGCATGTCCACTCACCTCCCAATAATACAACCTGCAGAAACCCATCCTCAGCATCTCCACTCACCTCCCAATAACAGAACCTGACGAAACCCATCCTCAGCATCTCCACTCACCTTCCAATAACACAACCTGCAGAAACCCATCCTCAGCATCTCCACTCATCTTCCAGTAACGCAACCTGCAGAAACCCATCGTCAACATCTCCACTCACCTCCCAATAACACAACCTGACGAAACCCATCCTCAGCATCTCCACTCACCTTCCAATAACACAACCTGCAGAAACCCATCCTCAGCATCTCCACTCACCTTCCAGTAACGCAACCTGCAGAAACGCATCGTCAGCATCTCCACTCACCTGCCAATAACACAACCTGCAGAAAGCCATCCTCAGCATCTCCATTCACCTTCCAATAACACAACCTGCAGAAACCCATCCTCAGCATCTCCACTCACCTTCCAGTAACGCAACCTGCAGAAACGCATCGTCAGCATCTCCACTCATCTTCCAATAACACAACCTGCAGAAACCCATCCTCAGCATCTCCACTCACCTTCCAATAACACAACCTGCAGAAACCCATCCTCAGCATCTCCACTCACCTTCCAGTAACGCAACCTGCAGAAACGCATCGTCAGCATCTCCACTCACCTGCCAATAACACAACCTGCAGAAAGCCATCCTCAGCATCTCCATTCACCTTCCAATAACACAACCTGCAGAAACCCATCCTCAACATCTTCACTCATCTCCCAATAACACAACCTGCAGAAACCCATCCTCAGCATATCCACTCACCTTCCAATAACATAACCTGCAGAAACCCGTCCTCAGCATCTCCACACCTTCCAATAACACAACCTGCAAAAACCCATCCTCAACATCTTCACTCACCTCCCAATGAAACAACCTGCAGAAACCAATCCTCAGTATCTTCACTCACCTCCCAATAACACAACCTGCAGAAACCCATCCTCAGATTCTTCACTCACATTCCAATAACATAACCTGCAGAAACCCATCCTCAGCATCTCCACTCACCTCCCAATAACACAACCTGCAGAAACCCATCCTCAACATCTTCACTCACCTCCCAATAACACAACCTGCAGAAACCCATCCTCAGCATCTTCACTCACTTTCCAATAACAAAACCTGCAGGAACCCATCCTCAGCATCTCCACTCACCTTCCAATAACACAACCTGCAGAAACCCATCCTCAGCATCTTCACTCACCTTCCAATAACACAACCTGCAGAAACCCATCCGCAGCATCTCCACTCACCTCCCAATAACACAACCTCCAGAAACCCATCCTCAGCATCTCCACTCACCTCCCAATAACACAAACTGCAGAAACCCATCCTCAGCATCTTCACTCACCTCCCAATAACACAACCCGCAGAAACCCATCCTCAGCATCTTCACTCACCTCCCAATAACACAACCTGCAGAAACCCATCCTCAGATACTTCACTCACCTTCCAATAACACAACCTGCAGAAAGCCATCCTCAGCATCTTCACTCACCTCCCAATAACACAACCTGCAGAAACCGAGCCTCAGCATCTTCACTCACCTCCCAATAACACAACATGCAGAAACCCATCCTCTGCATCTCCACTCACCTCCCAATAACACCAGCTGCAGAAACCCATCCTCAGCATCTGCACTCATCTTCCAATAACACAACCTGCAGAAACCCATCCTCAGCATCTCCACTCACCTCCAAATAACAGAACCTGCCGAAACCCATCCTCAGCATCTCCACTCACCTCCGAATAACACAACCTGCAGAAACCCTTCCTCAGCATCTTCACTCACCTCCCAATAACACAACCTGCGGAAACCCTTCCTCAGCATCTTCACTCACCTCCCAATATCATAACCTGCAGAAACCCATCCTCAGCATCTCCACTCACCACCCAATAACACAACCTGCAGAAACCCACCCTCAGCATCTTCACTCACCTCCCAATAACACAAGCTGCAGAAAACCATCCTCAGCATCTCCACTGACCTTCCAGTAACGCAACCTGCAGAAACCCATCCTCAGCATCTCCACTCACCTCCCAATAACAGAACCTGACGAAACCCATCCTCAGCATCTCCACTCACCTTCCAATAACACAACCTGCAGAAACCCATCCTCAGCATCTCCACTCATCTTCCAGTAACGCAACCTGCAGAAACCCATCGTCAACATCTCCACTCACCTCCCAATAACACAACCTGACGAAACCCATCCTCAGCATCTCCACTCACCTTCCAATAACACAACCTGCAGAAACCCATCGTCAGCATCTCCACTCACCTGCCAATAACACAACCTGCAGAAAGCCATCCTCAGCATCTCCATTCACCTTCCAATAACACAACCTGCAGAAACCCATCCTCAACATCTTCACTCATCTCCCAATAACACAACCTGCAGAAACCGATCCTCAGCATATCCACTCACCTTCCAATAACATAACCTGCAGAAACCCGTCCTCAGCATCTCCACACCTTCCAATAACACAACCTGCAAAAACCCATCCTCAACATCTTCACTCACCTCCCAATAACACAACCTGCAGAAACCCATCCTCAGATTCTTCACTCACATTCCAATAACATAACCTGCAGAAACCCATCCTCAGCATCTCCACTCACCTCCCAATAACACAACCTGCAGAAACCCATCCTCAACATCTTCACTCACCTTCCAATAACACAACCTGCAGAAACCCATCCTCAGCATCTTCACTCACCTTCCAATAACACAACCTGCAGAAACCCATCCGCAGCATCTCCACTCACCTCCCAAATAACACAACCTCCAGAAACCCATCCTCAGCATCTCCACTCACCTCCCAATAACACAACCTGCAGAAACCCATCCGCAGCATCTCCACTCACCTCCCAAATAACACAACCTCCAGAAACCCATCCTCAGCATCTCCACTCACCTCCCAATAACACAAACTGCAGAAACCCATCCGCAGCATCTTCACTCACCTCCCAATAACACAACCTGCAGAAACCCATCCTCAGATACTTCACTCACCTTCCAATAACACAACCTGCAGAAAGCCATCCTCAGCATCTTCACTCACCTCCCAATAACACAACCTGCAGAAACCGAGCCTCAGCATCTTCACTCACCTCCCAATAACACAACATGCAGAAACCCATCCTCTGCATCTCCACTCACCTCCCAATAACACCAGCTGCAGAAACCCATCCTCAGCATCTGCACTCATCTTCCAATAACACAACCTGCAGAAACCCATCCTCAGCATCTCCACTCACCTCCAAATAACAGAACCTGCCGAAACCCATCCTCAGCATCTCCACTCACCTCCGAATAACACAACCTGCAGAAACCCTTCCTCAGCATCTTCACTCACCTCCCAATAACACAACCTGCGGAAACCCTTCCTTAGCATCTTCACTCACCTCCCAATATCATAACCTGCAGAAACCCATCCTCAGCATCTCCACTCACCACCCAATAACACAACCTGCAGAAACCCATCCTCAGCATCTTCACTCACCTCCCAATAACACAAGCTGCAGAAAACCATCCTCAGCATCTCCACTGACCTTCCAATAACACAACCTGCAGAAACCCATCCTCAGCATCTTCACTCACCTTCCTATAACACAACCTGCAGAAACCCATCCTCAGCATCTCCACTCACCTTCCAATAACACAACCTGCAGAAACCCATCCTCAGCATCTCCACTCACCTTCCAATAACACAACCTGCAGAAACCCATCCCCAGCATCTCCACTCACCTTCCAATAACACAACCTGCAGAAACCCATCCTCAGCATCTCCACTCACCTTCCAATAACACAAACTGCAGAAACCCATCCTCAGCATCTCCACTCACCTTCCAATAACACAACCTGCAGAAACCCATCCTCAGCATCTCCACTCACCTTCCAATAACCCAACCTGCAGAAACCCATCCTCAGCATCTCCACTCACCTTCCAATAACACAACCTGCAGAACCCATCCTCAGCATCTCCACTCACCTTCCAATAACACAACCTGCAGAAACCCATCCTCAGCATCTCCACTCACCTTCCAATAACACATCCTGCAGAAACCCATCCTCAGCAGCTCCACTCACCTCCCAATAACACAACCTGCAGAAACCCATCCTCAGCATCTTCACTCACCTTCCAATAACACAACCTGCAGAAACCCATCCTCAGCATCTCCACTCACCTCCCAATAACACAACCTGCAGAAACCCATCCTCAGTATCTTCACTACCCTTCCAATAACACAACCTGCAGAAACCCATCCTCAGCATCTCCACTCACCTTCCAATAACACAACCTGCAGAAACCCATCCTCAGCATCTCCACTCACCTCCCAATAACACAACCTGCAGAAACCCATCCTCAGTATCTTCACTAACCTTCCAATAACACAACCTGCAGAAACCCATCCTCAGCATCTTCACTCACCTTCCAATAACACAAACTGCAGAAACGCATCCGCAGCATCTCCACTCACCTCCCAATAACACAACCCCCAGAAACCCATCCTCAGCATCTCCACTCACAACCCAATAACACAAACTGCAGAAACCCATCCTCAGCATCTTCACTCACCTCCCAATAACACAACCCGCAGAAACCCATCCTCAGCATCTTCACTCACCTCCCAATAACACAACCCGCTGAAACCCATCCTCAGCATCTTCACTCACCTCCCAATAACACAAACTGCAGAAACCCATCCACAGCATCTTCACTCACCTCCCAATAACACAACCTGCAGAAACCCATCCTCAGCATCTCCACTCACCTCCCAGTAACACAACCTGCAGAAACCCATCCTCAGCATCTTCACTCACCTCCCAATAACACAACCTGCAGAAACCCATCCTCAGCATCTTCACTCACCTCCCAATAACACAACCTGCAGAAACACATCCTCAGCATCTTCACTCACCTTCCAATAAGACAACCTGCAGAAACCCATCCTCAGCATCTTCACTCACCTTCCAATAACACAACCTGCAGAAACCCATCCGCAGCATCTCCACTCACCTCCCAATAACACAACCTCCAGAAACCCATCCTCAGCATCTCCACTCACCTCCCAATAACACAAACTGCAGAGACCCATCCTCAGCAGCTTCACTCACCTCCCAATAACACAACCCGCAGAAACCCATCCTCAGCATCTTCACTCACCTCCCAATAACACAACCTGCAGAAACCCATCCTCAGATACTTCACTCACCTTCCAATAACACAACCTCCGGAAGCCATCCTCAGCATCTTCACTCACCTCCCAATAACACAACCTGCAGAAACCGAGCCTCAGCATCTTCACTCTCCTCCCAATAACACAACCTGCAGAAACCCATCCTCTGCATCTCCAATCACCTCCCAATACCACAACCTGCAGAAACCCATCCACAGCATCTCCACTCACCTCCCAATAACACAACCTGCAGAAACCCATCCTCAGCATCTGCACTCACCTTCCAATAACACAACCTGCAGAAACCCATACTCAGCATCCCCACTCACCTCCAAATAACAGAACCTGCCGAAACCCATCCTCAGCATCTCCACTCACCTCCCAATAACACAACCTGCAGAAACCCTTCCTCAGCATCTTCACTCACCTCCCAATAACATAACCTGCAGAAACCCATCCTCAGCATCTTCACTCACTTCCCAATAACACAAGCTGCAGAAAACCATCCTCAGCATCTCCACTGACCTTCCAATAACACAACCTGCAGAACCCCATCCTCAGCATCGCCACTCACCTTCCTATAACACAACCTGCAGAAACCCATCCTCAACATCTTCACTCACCTCACAATAACACAACCTGCAGAAACCCATCCTCAGCATCTTCATTCACCTTCCAATAACACAAGCTGCAGAAAACCATCCTCAGCATCTTCACTCACTTTCCAATAACAAAACCTGCAGAAACCCATCCTCGGCATCTCCACTCACCTCCCCATAACACAACCTGCAGAAACCCATCCTCAGCATCTTCACTCACCTTCCAATAACACAACCTGCAGAAACCCATCCTCAGCATCTCCACTCACCTCCCAATAACACAACCTGCAGAAACCCATTCTCAGCATCTTCACTAACCTTCCAATAACACAACCTGCAGGAACGCATCCTCAGCATCTTCACTCACCTCCCAATAACGCAACCTGCAGAAACCCATCCTCAGCATCTCCACTCACCTCCCAATAACACAACCTGCAGAAACCCATCCTCAGCATCTCCACTCACCTCCCAATAACACAACCTGCAGAAACCCATCCTCAGCATCTTCACTCACCTCCCAATAACACAACCTGCAGAAACCCATCCTCAGCATCTCCACTCACCTTCCAATAACACAACCTGCAGAAACCCATCCTCAGCATCTCCACTCACCTTCCAGTAACGCAACCTGCAGAAACCCATCGTCAGCATCTCCACTCACCTCCCAATAACACAACCTGCAGAAAGCCATCCTCAGCATCTCCATTCACCTTCCAATAACATAACCTGCAGAAAGCCATCCTCAGCATCTCCATTCACCTTCCAATAACACAACCTGCAGAAACCCATCCTCAACATCTTCACTCACCTTCCAATAACACAACCTGCAGAAACCCGTCCTCAGCATCTCCACACCTTCCAATAACACAACCTGCAAAAACCCATCCTCAACATCTTCACTCACCTCCCAATGAAACAACCTGCAGAAACCAATCCTCAGTATCTTCACTCACCTCCCAATAACACAACCTGCAGGAACCCATCCTCAGATTCTTCACTCACCTTCCAATAACATAACCTGCAGAAACCCATCCTCAGCATCTCCACTCACCTCCCAATAACACAACCTGCAGAAACCCATCCTCAACATCTTCACTCACCTCCCAATAACACAACCTGCAGAAACCCATCCTCAGCATCTTCACTCACTTTCCAATAACAAAACCTGCAGGAACCCATCCTCAGTATCTCCACTCACCTTCCAATAACACAACCTGCAGAAACCCATCCTCAGCATCTTCACTCACCTTCCAATAACACAACCTGCAGAAACCCATCCGCAGCATCTCCACTCACCTCCCAATAACACAACCTCCAGAAACCCATCCTCAGCATCTCCACTCACCTCCCAATAACACAAACTGCAGAAACCCATCCTCAGCATCTTCACTCACCTCCCAATAACACAAACCGCAGAAACCCATCCTCAGCATCTTCACTCACCTCCCAATAACACAACCTGCAGAAACCCATCCTCAGATACTTCACTCACCTTCCAATAACACAACCTGCAGAAAGCCATCCTCAGCATCTTCACTCACCTGCCAATAACACAACCTGCAGAAACCGAGCCTCAGCATCTTCACTCACCTCCCAATAACACAACATGCAGAAACCCATCCTCTGCATCTCCACTCACCTCCCAATAACACCAGCTGCAGAAACCCATCCTCAGCATCTGCACTCACCTTCCAATAACACAACCTGCAGAAACCCATCCTCAGCATCTCCACTCACCTCCAAATAACAGAACCTGCCGAATGCAATCCTCAGCATCTCCACTCACCTCCGAGTAACATAACCTGCAGAAACCCATCCTCAGCATCTCCACTCACCACCCAATAACACATCCTGCAGAAACCCATCCTCAGCATCTTCACTCATCTCCCAATAACACAAGCTGCAGAAAACCATCCTCAGCATCTCCACTGACCTTCCAATGACACAACCTGCAGAAACCCATCCTCAGCATCTCAACTCACCTTCCTATAACACAACCTGCAGAAACCCATCCTCAGCATCTCCACTCACCTTCCAATAACACAACCTGCAGAAACCCATCCTCAGCATCTCCACTCACCTTCCAATAACACAACCTGCAGAAACCCATCCCCAGCATCTCCACTCACCTTCCAATAACACAACCTGCAGAAACCCATCCTCAGCATCTCCACTCACCTTCCAATAACACAAACTACAGAAACCCATCCTCAGCATCTCCACTCACCTTCCAATAACACAACCTGCAGAAACCCATCCTCAGCATCTCCACTCACCTTCCAATAACACAACCTGCAGAAACCCATCCTCAGCATCTCCACTCACCTTCCAATAACACAACCTGCAGAAACCCATCCTCAGCATCTCCTCTCACCTCCCAACAACACAACCTGCAGAAACCCATCCTCAGTATCATCACTACCCTTCCAATAACACAACCTGCAGAAACCCATCCTCAGCATCTCCACTCACCTCCCAGTAACACAACCTGCAGAAACCCATCCTCAGCATCTTCACTCACCTCCCAATAACACAACCTGCAGAAACCCATCCTCAGCATCTTCACTCACCTTCCAATAACACAAACTGCAGAAACCCTTCCTCAGCATCTCCACTCCACTCCCAATAACACAACCTGCAGAAACCCATCCTCAGCATCTCCACTCACCTCCCAGTAACACAACCTGCAGAAACCCATCCTCAGCATCTCCACTCACCTCCCAATAACACAACCTGCAGAAACCCATCCTCAGCATCTTCACTCACCTTCCAATAACACAACCTGCAGTAACCCATCCTCAACATCTTCACTCACCTTCCAATAACACAACCTGCAGAAACCCATCCGCAGCATCTCCACTCACCTCCCAATAACACAACCTCCAGAAACCCACCCTCAGCATCTCCACTCACCTCCCAATAACACAAACTGCAGAGACCCATCCTCAGCATCTTCACTCACCTCCCAATAACACAACCCGCAGAAACCCATCCTCAGCATCTTTACTCACCTCCCAATAACACAACCTGCAGAAACCCATCCTCAGATACTTCACTCACCTTCCAATAACACAACCTGCAGAAAGCCATCCTCAGCATCTTCACTCACCTCCCAATAACACAACCTGCAGAAACCGAGCCTCAGCATCTTCACTCACCTCCCAATAACTCAACCTGCAGAAACCCATCCTCTGCATCTCCACTCACCTCCCAATAACACCAGCTGCAGAAACCCATCCTCAGCATCTGCACTCACCTTCCAATAACACAACCTGCAGAAACCCATACTCAGCATCTCCACTCACCTCCAAATAACAGAACCTGCCGAACCCCATCCTCAGCATCTCCACTCACCTCCCAATAACACAACCTGCAGAAACCCCTCCTCAGCATCTTCACTCACCTCCCAATAACACAACCTGCAGAAACCCTTCCTCAGCATGTTCACTCACCTCCCAATAACATAACCTGCAGAAACCCATCCTCAGCATCTCCACTCACCACCCAATAACACAACCTGGAGAAACCCATCCTCAGCATCTTCACTCACCTCCCAATAACACAAGCTGCAGAAAACCATCCTCAGCATCTCCACTGACCTTCCAATAACACAACCTGCAGAAAGCCATCCTCAGCATCTCCATTCACCTTCCAATAACACAACCTGCAGAAACCCATCCTCAGCATCTCCACTCACCACCCAATAACACATCCTGCAGAAACCCATCCTCAGCATCTTCACTCATCTCCCAATAACACAAGCTGCAGAAAACCATCCTCAGCATCTCCACTGACCTTCCAATGACACAACCTGCAGAAACCCATCCTCAGCATCTCAACTCACCTTCCTATAACACAACCTGCAGAAACCCATCCTCAGCATCTCCACTCACCTTCCAATAACACAACCTGCAGAAACCCATCCTCAGCATCTCCACTCACCTTCCAATAACACAACCTGCAGAAACCCATCCCCAGCATCTCCACTCACCTTCCAATAACACAACCTGCAGAAACCCATCCTCAGCATCTCCACTCACCTTCCAATAACACAAACTACAGAAACCCATCCTCAGCATCTCCACTCACCTTCCAATAACACAACCTGCAGAAACCCATCCTCAGCATCTCCACTCACCTTCCAATAACACAACCTGCAGAAACCCATCCTCAGCATCTCCACTCACCTTCCAATAACACAACCTGCAGAAACCCATCCTCAGCATCTCCTCTCACCTCCCAACAACACAACCTGCAGAAACCCATCCTCAGTATCATCACTACCCTTCCAATAACACAACCTGCAGAAACCCATCCTCAGCATCTCCACTCACCTTCCAATAACACAACCTGCAGAAACCCATCCTCAGCATCTCCACTCACCTCCCAATAACACAACCTGCAGAAACCCATCTTCAGTATCTTCACTAACCTTCCAATAACACAACCTGCAGAAACCCATCCTCAGCATCTTCACTCACCTTCCAATAACACAAACTGCAGAAACGCATCCGCAGCATCTCCACTCACCTCCCAATAACACAACCCCCAGAAACCCATCCTCAGCATCTCCACTCACCTCCCAATAACACAACCTGCAGAAACCCATCCTCAGCATCTTCACTCACCTCCCAATAACACAACCCGCAGAAACCCATCCTCAGCATCTTCACTCACCTCCCAATAACACAACCTGCAGAAACCCATCCTCAGCATCTTCACTCACCTCCCAATAACACAACCTGCAGAAACCCATCCTCAGCATCTTCACTCACCTTCCAATAACACAAACTGCAGAAACCCATCCTCAGCATCTCCACTCCACTCCCAATAACACAACCTGCAGAAACCCATCCTCAGCATCTCCACTCACCTCCCAGTAACACAACCTGCAGAAACCCATACTCAGCATCTCCACTCACCTCCAAATAACAGAACCTGCCGAACCCCATCCTCAGCATCTCCACTCACCTCCCAATAACACAACCTGCAGAAACCCCTCCTCAGCATCTTCACTCACCTCCCAATAACACAACCTGCAGAAACCCTTCCTCAGCATGTTCACTCACCTCCCAATAACATAACCTGCAGAAACCCATCCTCAGCATCTCCACTCACCACCCAATAACACAACCTGGAGAAACCCATCCTCAGCATCTTCACTCACCTCCCAATAACACAAGCTGCAGAAAACCATCCTCAGCATCTCCACTGACCTTCCAATAACACAACCTGCAGAAAGCCATCCTCAGCATCTCCATTCACCTTCCAATAACACAACCTGCAGAAACCCTTCCTCAACATCTTCACTCATCTCCCAATAACACAACCTGCAGAAACCCATCCTCAGCATATCCACTCACCTTCCAATAACACAACCTGCAGAAACCCGTCCTCAGCATCTCCACACCTTCCAATAACACAACCTGCAAAAACCCATCCTCAACATCTTCACTCACCTCCCAATGAAACAACCTGCAGAAACCAATCCTCAGTATCTTCACTCACCTCCCAATAACACAACCTGCAGAAACCCATCCTCAGATTCTTCACTCACCTTCCAATAACATAACCTGCAGAAACCCATCCTCAGCATCTCCACTCACCTCCCAATAACACAACCTGCAGAAACCCATCCTCAACATCTTCACTCACCTCCCAATAACACAACCTGCAGAAACCCATCCTCAGCATCTTCACTCACTTTCCAATAACAAAACCTGCAGGAACCCATCCTCAGTATCTCCACTCACCTTCCAATAACACAACCTGCAGAAACCCATCCTCAGCATCTTCACTCACCTTCCAATAACACAACCTGCAGAAACCCATCCGCAGCATCTCCACTCACCTCCCAATAACACAACCTCCAGAAACCCATCCTCAGCATCTCCACTCACCTCCCAATAACACAAACTGCAGAAACCCATCCTCAGCATCTTCACTCACCTCCCAATAACACAAACCGCAGAAACCCATCCTCAGCATCTTCACTCACCTCCCAATAACACAACCTGCAGAAACCCATCCTCAGATACTTCACTCACCTTCCAATAACACAACCTGCAGAAAGCCATCCTCAGCATCTTCACTCACCTGCCAATAACACAACCTGCAGAAACCGAGCCTCAGCATCTTCACTCACCTCCCAATAACACAACATGCAGAAACCCATCCTCTGCATCTCCACTCACCTCCCAATAACACCAGCTGCAGAAACCCATCCTCAGCATCTGCACTCACCTTCCAATAACACAACCTGCAGAAACCCATCCTCAGCATCTCCACTCACCTCCAAATAACAGAACCTGCCGAATGCAATCCTCAGCATCTCCACTCACCTCCGAGTAACATAACCTGCAGAAACCCATCCTCAGCATCTCCACTCACCACCCAATAACACATCCTGCAGAAACCCATCCTCAGCATCTTCACTCATCTCCCAATAACACAAGCTGCAGAAAACCATCCTCAGCATCTCCACTGACCTTCCAATGACACAACCTGCAGAAACCCATCCTCAGCATCTCAACTCACCTTCCTATAACACAACCTGCAGAAACCCATCCTCAGCATCTCCACTCACCTTCCAATAACACAACCTGCAGAAACCCATCCTCAGCATCTCCACTCACCTTCCAATAACACAACCTGCAGAAACCCATCCTCAGCATCTCCACTCACCTTCCAATAACACAACCTGCAGAAACCCATCCTCAGCATCTCCACTCACCTCCCAACAACACAACCTGCAGAAACCCATCCTCAGTATCATCACTACCCTTCCAATAACACAACCTGCAGAAACCCATCCTCAGCATCTCCACTCACCTTCCAATAACACAACCTGCAGAAACCCATCCTCAGCATCTCCACTCACCTCCCAATAACACAACCTGCAGAAACCCATCTTCAGTATCTTCACTAACCTTCCAATAACACAACCTGCAGAAACCCATCCTCAGCATCTTCACTCACCTTCCAATAACACAAACTGCAGAAACGCATCCGCAGCATCTCCACTCACCTCCCAATAACACAACCCCCAGAAACCCATCCTCAGCATCTCCACTCACCTCCCAATAACACAAACTGCAGAAACCCATCCTCAGCATCTTCACTCACCTCCCAATAACACAACCCGCAAAAACCCATCCTCAGCATCTTCACTCACCTCCCAATAACACAACCTGCAGAAACCCATCCTCAGCATCTTCACTCACCTCCCAATAACACAACCCGCAGAAACCCATCCTCAGCATCTTCACTCACCTCCCAATAACACAAACTGCAGAAACCCATCCACAGCATCTCCACTCCACTCCCAATAACACAACCTGCAGAAACCCATCCTCAGCATCTCCACTCACCTCCCAGTAACACAACCTGCAGAAACCCATCCTCAGCATCTTCACTCACCTCCCAATAACACAACCTGCAGAAACCCATCCTCAGCATCTTCACTCACCTTCCAATAACACAAACTGCAGAAACCCATCCTCAGCATCTCCACTCCACTCCCAATAACACAACCTGCAGAAACCCATCCTCAGCATCTCCACTCACCTCCCAGTAACACAACCTGCAGAAACCCATCCTCAGCATCTCCACTCACCTCCCAATAACACAACCTGCAGAAACCCATCCTCAGCATCTTCACTCACCTTCCAATAACACAACCTGCAGTAACCCATCCTCAACATCTTCACTCACCTTCCAATAACACAACCTGCAGAAACCCATCCGCAGCATCTCCACTCACCTCCCAATAACACAACCTCCAGAAACCCACCCTCAGCATCTCCACTCACCTCCCAATAACACAAACTGCAGAGACCCATCCTCAGCATCTTCACTCACCTCCCAATAACACAACCCGCAGAAACCCATCCTCAGCATCTTCTCTCACCTCCCAATAACACAACCTGCAGAAACCCATCCTCAGCATCTCCACTCACCTCCCAATAACACAACCTGCAGAAACCCATCCTCAGCATCTCCACTCACCTCCCAATAACACAACCTGCAGAAACCCATCCTCAGATACTTCACTCACCTTCCAATAACACAACCTGCAGAAAGCCATCCTCAGCATCTTCACTCACCTCCCAATAACACAACCTGCAGAAACCGAGCCTCAGCATCTTCACTCACCTCCCAATAACTCAACCTGCAGAAACCCATCCTCTGCATCTCCACTCACCTCCCAATAACACCAGCTGCAGAAACCCATCCTCAGCATCTGCACTCACCTTCCAATAACACAACCTGCAGAAACCCATACTCAGCATCTCCACTCACCTCCAAATAACAGAACCTGCCGAACCCCATCCTCAGCATCTCCACTCACCTCCCAATAACACAACCTGCAGAAACCCCTCCTCAGCATCTTCACTCACCTCCCAATAACACAACCTGCAGAAACCCTTCCTCAGCATCTTCACTCACCTCCCAATAACATAACCTGCAGAAACCCATCCTCAGCATCTCCACTCACCACCCAATAACACAACCTGGAGAAACCCATCCTCAGCATCTTCACTCACCTCCCAATAACACAAGCTGCAGAAAACCATCCTCAGCATCTCCACTGACCTTCCAATAACACAACCTGCAGAACCCCATCCTCAGCATCTCCACTCACCTTCCTATAACACAACCTGCAGAAACCCATCCTCAACATCTTCACTCACCTCACAATAACACAACCTGCAGAAACCCATCCTCAGCATCTTCATTCACCTTCCAATAACACAAGCTGCAGAAAACCATCCTCAGCATCTTCACTCACTTTCCAATAACACAACCTGCAGAAACCCATCCTCGGCATCTCCACTCACCTCCCCATAACACAACCTGCAGAAACCCATCCTCAACATCTTCACTCACATCCCAATAACACAACCTGCAGAAATCCATCCTCAGCATCTTCACTCACCTTCCAATAACACAACCTGCAGAAACCCATCCTCAGCATCTCCACTCACCTCCCAATAACACAACCTGCAGAAACCCATTCTCAGCATCTTCACTAACCTTCCAATAACACAACCTGCAGGAACGCATCCTCAGCATCTTCACTCACCTCCCAATAACGCAACCTGCAGAAACCCATCCTCAGCATCTCCACTCACCTCCCAATAACACAACCTGCAGAAACCCATCCTCAGCATCTCCACTCACCTCCCAATAACACAACCTGCAGAAACCCATCCTCAGCATCTTCACTCACCTCCCAATAACACAACCTGCAGAAACCCATCCTCAGCATCTTCAATAACCTTCCAATAACACAAGCTGCAGAAATCCATCCTCAGCATCTTCACTCACCTTCCAATAACACAACCTGCAGAAACCCATCCTCAGCATCTTCACTCACCTTCCAATAACACAAACTGCAGAAACCCATCCTCAGCATCTCCACTCCACTCCCAATAACACAACCTGCAGAAACCCATCCTCAGCATCTCCACTCACCTCCCAGTAACACAACCTGCAGAAACCCATCCTCAGCATCTCCACTCACCTCCCAATAACACAACCTGCAGAAACCCATCCTCAGCATCTTCACTCACCTTCCAATAACACAACCTGCAGTAACCCATCCTCAACATCTTCACTCACCTTCCAATAACACAACCTGCAGAAACCCATCCGCAGCATCTCCACTCACCTCCCAATAACACAACCTCCAGAAACCCACCCTCAGCATCTCCACTCACCTCCCAATAACACAAACTGCAGAGACCCATCCTCAGCATCTTCACTCACCTCCCAATAACACAACCCGCAGAAACCCATCCTCAGCATCTTCACTCACCTCCCAATAACACAACCTGCAGAAACCCATCCTCAGATACTTCACTCACCTTCCAATAACACAACCTGCAGAAAGCCATCCTCAGCATCTTCACTCACCTCCCAATAACACAACCTGCAGAAACCGAGCCTCAGCATCTTCACTCACCTCCCAATAACTCAACCTGCAGAAACCCATCCTCTGCATCTCCACTCACCTCCCAATAACACCAGCTGCAGAAACCCATCCTCAGCATCTGCACTCACCTTCCAATAACACAACCTGCAGAAACCCATACTCAGCATCTCCACTCACCTCCAAATAACAGAACCTGCCGAACCCCATCCTCAGCATCTCCACTCACCTCCCAATAACACAACCTGCAGAAACCCCTCCTCAGCATCTTCACTCACCTCCCAATAACACAACCTGCAGAAACCCTTCCTCAGCATCTTCACTCACCTCACAATAACACAACCTGCAGAAACCCATCCTCAGCATCTTCATTCACCTTCCAATAACACAAGCTGCAGAAAACCATCCTCAGCATCTTCACTCACTTTCCAATAACACAACCTGCAGAAACCCATCCTCGGCATCTCCACTCACCTCCCCATAACACAACCTGCAGAAACCCATCCTCAACATCTTCACTCACATCCCAATAACACAACCTGCAGAAATCCATCCTCAGCATCTTCACTCACCTTCCAATAACACAACCTGCAGAAACCCATCCTCAGCATCTCCACTCACCTCCCAATAACACAACCTGCAGAAACCCATTCTCAGCATCTTCACTAACCTTCCAATAACACAACCTGCAGGAACGCATCCTCAGCATCTTCACTCACCTCCCAATAACGCAACCTGCAGAAACCCATCCTCAGCATCTCCACTCACCTCCCAATAACACAACCTGCAGAAACCCATCCTCAGCATCTCCACTCACCTCCCAATAACACAACCTGCAGAAACCCATCCTCAGCATCTTCACTCACCTCCCAATAACACAACCTGCAGAAACCCATCCTCAGCATCTTCAATAACCTTCCAATAACACAAGCTGCAGAAATCCATCCTCAGCATCTTCACTCACCTTCCAATAACACAACCTGCAGAAACCCATCCTCAGCATCTTCACTCACCTTCCAATAACACAAACTGCAGAAACCCATCCTCAGCATCTCCACTCCACTCCCAATAACACAACCTGCAGAAACCCATCCTCAGCATCTCCACTCACCTCCCAGTAACACAACCTGCAGAAACCCATCCTCAGCATCTCCACTCACCTCCCAATAACACAACCTGCAGAAACCCATCCTCAGCATCTTCACTCACCTTCCAATAACACAACCTGCAGTAACCCATCCTCAACATCTTCACTCACCTTCCAATAACACAACCTGCAGAAACCCATCCGCAGCATCTCCACTCACCTCCCAATAACACAACCTCCAGAAACCCACCCTCAGCATCTCCACTCACCTCCCAATAACACAAACTGCAGAGACCCATCCTCAGCATCTTCACTCACCTCCCAATAACACAACCCGCAGAAACCCATCCTCAGCATCTTCACTCACCTCCCAATAACACAAGCTGCAGAAACCCATCCTCAGATACTTCACTCACCTTCCAATAACACAACCTGCAGAAAGCCATCCTCAGCATCTTCACTCACCTCCCAATAACACAACCTGCAGAAACCGAGCCTCAGCATCTTCACTCACCTCCCAATAACTCAACCTGCAGAAACCCATCCTCTGCATCTCCACTCACCTCCCAATAACACCAGCTGCAGAAACCCATCCTCAGCATCTGCACTCACCTTCCAATAACACAACCTGCAGAAACCCATACTCAGCATCTCCACTCACCTCCAAATAACAGAACCTGCCGAACCCCATCCTCAGCATCTCCACTCACCTCCCAATAACACAACCTGCAGAAACCCCTCCTCAGCATCTTCACTCACCTCCCAATAACACAACCTGCAGAAACCCTTCCTCAGCATCTTCACTCACCTCCCAATAACATAACCTGCAGAAACCCATCCTCAGCATCTCCACTCACCACCCAATAACACAACCTGGAGAAACCCATCCTCAGCATCTTCACTCACCTCCCAATAACACAAGCTGCAGAAAACCATCCTCAGCATCTCCACTGACCTTCCAATAACACAACCTGCAGAACCCCATCCTCAGCATCTCCACTCACCTTCCTATAACACAACCTGCAGAAACCCATCCTCAACATCTTCACTCACCTCACAATAACACAACCTGCAGAAACCCATCCTCAGCATCTTCATTCACCTTCCAATAACACAAGCTGCAGAAAACCATCCTCAGCATCTTCACTCACTTTCCAATAACACAACCTGCAGAAACCCATCCTCGGCATCTCCACTCACCTCCCCATAACACAACCTGCAGAAACCCATCCTCAACATCTTCACTCACATCCCAATAACACAACCTGCAGAAATCCATCCTCAGCATCTTCACTCACCTTCCAATAACACAACCTGCAGAAACCCATCCTCAGCATCTCCACTCACCTCCCAATAACACAACCTGCAGAAACCCATTCTCAGCATCTTCACTAACCTTCCAATAACACAACCTGCAGGAACGCATCCTCAGCATCTTCACTCACCTCCCAATAACGCAACCTGCAGAAACCCATCCTCAGCATCTCCACTCACCTCCCAATAACACAACCTGCAGAAACCCATCCTCAGCATCTCCACTCACCTCCCAATAACACAACCTGCAGAAACCCATCCTCAGCATCTTCACTCACCTCCCAATAACACAACCTGCAGAAACCCATCCTCAGCATCTTCAATAACCTTCCAATAACACAAGCTGCAGAAATCCATCCTCAGCATCTTCACTCACCTTCCAATAACACAACCTGCAGTAACCCATCCTCAGCATCTCAAATCACCTCCCAATAACACAACCTGCAGAAACACATCCTCAGCATCTCCACTCAGCTTCCAATAACTTAACCTGCAGTAACCCATCCTCAGCATCTCCACTCACCTCCCAATAACAGAACCTGCCGAAACCCATCTTCACCATCTCCACTCACCTTCCAATAACACAACCTGCAGAAACCCATCCTCAGCATCTCCACTCACCTTCCAATAACACAACCTGCAGAAACCCATCCTCAGCATCTCCACTCACCTTGCAATAACACAACCTGCAGAAACCCATCCTCAGCATCTTCACTCACCTTCCAATAACACAAACTGCAGAAACACATCCGCAGCATCTCCACTCACCTTCCAATAACACAACCTGCAGAAACCCATCCACAGCATCTCCACTCACCTCCCAATAACACAACCTGCAGAAACACATCCTCAGCATCTCCACTCACCTCCCAATAACACAACCTGCAGAAACCCATTCTCAGCATCTTCACTCACCTTCCAATAACACAAACTGCAGAAACTCATCCGCAGCATCTCCACTCACCTCCCAATAACACAACCTGCAGAAACCCATCCTCAGCATCTTCACTAACCTCCCAATACCACAACCTGCATAAACCCATCCTGAGCATCTCCACTCACCTTCCAATAACACAACCTGCAAAAACCCATCCTCAGCATCTTCACTCACCTTCCAATAACACAACCTGCAGAAACCCATTCTCAGCATCTTCACTCACCTTCCAATAACACAACCTGCAGAAACACATCCTCAACATCTCCACTCACCTCCCAATAGCACAACCTGCAGAAACCCATCCTCAGCATCTCCACTAACCTCCCAATAACACAACCTGCTGAAACCCATCCTCAGCATCTCCAATCACCTCCCAATAACACAACCTGCAGAAACCCATCCTCAGCATCTTCACTCACCTTCCAATAACACAACCTGCAGAAACCCATCCTCAGCATCTTCACTCACCTTCCAATAACACAACCTGCAGAAACCCATCCTCAGCATCTTCACTGACCTTCCAATAACACAACCTGCAGAAACCCATCCTCAGCATCTTCACTAACCTTCCAATAACACAAACTGCAGAAACCCTTCCTCAGCACCTCCACTCACCCCCCAATAACACAACCTGAAGAAACCCATCCTTAGCATCTCCACTCACCTTCCAGTAACACAACCTGTAGAAATCCATCCTCAGCATCACCACTCACCGTCCAATAACACAACCTGCAGAAACCCATCCTCAGCGTCTTCACTCACCTCCCAATAACACAACCTGCAGAAACCCATCCTCAGCATCTCCACTCACCTCCCAATAACACAACCGGCAGAAATCCATCCTCAGCATCTCCACTCACCTCCCAATAACACAACCTGCTAAACCCATCCTCAGCATCGTCACTCACCTCCCAATAACACAACCTGCAGTAACCCATCCTCAGCATCTTCACTCACCTCTCAATAACACAACCTGCAGAAACCCATCCTCAGCATCTTCACTCACCTCCCAATAACACAACCTGCAGAAACCCATCCTCAGCATCTCCACTGACCTTCCAATAACACAACCAGAGGGTGGTGGTTGATGGGAAATGTTCAGAATGGAGTTCAGTCACAAGTGGAGTACCACAAGGATCTGTTCTGGGGCCGTTGCTGTTTGTCATTTTTATGAATGACCTAGAGGAAGGCGCAGAAGGGTGGGTGGGTAAATTTGCAGACGATACTAAAGTCGGTGGTGTTGTCGATAGTGTGGAAGGATGTAGCAGGTTACAGAGGGATATAGATAAGCTGCAGAGCTGGGCTGAGAGGTGGCAAATGGAGTTTAATGTAGAGAAGTGTGAGGTGATTCACTTTGGAAGGAATAACAGGAATTCGGAATATTTGGCTAATGGTAAAGCTCTTGAAAGTGTGGATGAGCAGAGGGATCTAGGTGTCCTTGTACATAGATCCCTGAAAGTTGCCACCCAGGTTGATAGGGTGGTGAAGAAGGCCTATGGAGTGTTGGCCTTTATTGGTAGAGGGATTGAGTTCCGGAGTCAGGAGGTCATGTTGCAGCTGTACAGAGCTCTGGTACGGCCGCATTTGGAGTATTGCGTACAGTTCTGGTCACCGCATTATAGGAAGGACGTGGAGGCTTTGGAACGGGTGCAGAGGAGATTTACCAGGATGTTGCCTGGTATGGAGGGAAAATCTTATGAGGAAAGGCTGATGGACTTGAGGTTGTTTTCGTTAGAGAGAAGAAGGTTAAGAGGAGACTTAATAGAGGCATACAAAATGATCAGAGGGTTAGATAGGGTGGACAGTGAGAGCCTTCTCCCGCGGATGGAAATGGCTAGCACGAGGGGACATAGCCTTAAACTGAGGGGTAATAGATATAGGACAGAGGTCAGGGGTAGGTTCTTTACGCAAAGAGTAGTGAGGCCGTGGAATGCCCTACCTGCTACAGTAGTGAACTCGCCAACATTGAGGGCATTTAAAAGTTTATTGGATAAACATATGGATGATAATGGTATAGTGTAGGTTAGATGGCTTTTGTTTCGGTGCAACATCGTGGGCCGAAGGGCCTGTACTGCGCTGTATTGTTCTATGTTCTATGTTCTAACCTGCAGAAACCCATCCTCAGCATCTTTACTCACCTCCCAATAACACAACCTGCAGTAACCCATCCTCAGCATCTTCACTCACCTCTCAATAACACAACCTGCAGAAACCCATCCTCAGCATCTTCACTCACCTCCCAATAACACAACCTGCAGAAACCCATCCTCAGCATCTCCACTGACCTTCCAATAACACAACCAGAGGGTGGTCGTTGATGGGAAATGTTCAGAATGGAGTTCAGTCACAAGTGGAGTACCACAAGGATCTGTTCTGGGGCCGTTGCTGTTTGTCATTTTTATGAATGACCTAGAGGAAGGCGCAGAAGGGTAGGTGAGTAAATTTGCAGACGATACTAAAGTCGGTGGTGTTGTCGATAGTGTGGAAGTATGTAGCAGGTTACAGAGGGATATAGATAAGATGCAGAGCTGGGCTGAGAGGTGGCAAATGGAGTTTAATGTCGAGAAGTGTGAGGTGATTCACTTTGGAAGGAATAACAGGAATTCGGAATATTTGGCGAATGGTAAAGTTCTTGAAAGTGTGGATGAGCAGAGGGATCTAGGTGTCCTTGTACATAGATCCCTGAAAGTTGCCACCCAGGTTAATAGGGTTGTGAAGAAGGCCTATGGAGTGTTGGCCTTTATTGGTAGAGGGATTGAGTTCCGGAGTCAGGGGGTCATGTTGCAGCTGTACAGAACTCTTGCTCGGCAGCATATGGAGTATTGCGTACAGTTCTGGTCACCGCATTATAGGAAGGACGTGGAGGCTTTGGAGCGGGTGCAGAGGAGTTTTACCGGGATGTTGCCTGGTATGGAGGTAAAATCTTACGAGGATAGGCTGATGGACTGGAGGGTGTTTTCGTTGGAGAGAAGAAGGTTGAGAGGAGACTTAATAGAGGCATACAAAATGATCAGGGGGTTGGATAGGGTGGACAGTGAGAGCCTTCTCCCGCGGATGGAAATGGCTGGCACGAGGGGACATAACTTTAAACTGAGGGGGAACAGATATAGGACAGAGGTCAGAGGAAGGTTCTTTACGCAAAGAGTGGTGAGGCCGTGGAATGCCCTACCTGCTGCAGTAGTGAACTCGCCAACATTGAGGGCATTTAAAAGTTTATTGGATAAACATATGGATGATAATGGCATAGTGTAGGTTAGATGGCTTTTGTTTCGGTGCAACATCGTGTGCCGAAGGGCCTGTACTGCGCTGTATTGTTCTATGTTCTATGTTCTATAAACCCATCCTCAGCATCTCCACTCATCTTCCAATAACACAACCTGCAGAAACCCATCCTCAGCAGCTCCACTAACCTTCCAATAACACAACCTGCAGAAACCCATCCTCAGCATCTCCACTCACCTTCCAATAACACAACCTGCAGAAACCTATCCTCAGCATCTCCACTCACCTTCCAATAACACAACCTGCAGAAACCCATCCTGAGCATCTCCACTAACATTCCAATAACACAACCTGTAGAAACCCATCCTCAGCATCTCCACTCACCTCCTAATAACACAACCTGCAGAAACCCATCCTCAGCATCTCCACTCACCCCCCAATAACACAACCTGCAGAAACCCAGCCTCAGCATCTCCATCTCCTTCCAATAACACAAACTGCAGGAACCCATCCTCAGCATCTTCACTCACCTCCCAATAACACAACCTGCAGAATCCCTTCCTCAGCATCTCCACTCACCTCCCAGTAACACAACCTGCAGAAACCCATACTCAGCATCTCCACTCACCTCCCAATAACACAACCTGCAGAAACCCATTCTCAGCATATTCCCTAACCTCCCAATAACACAACCTGCAGAAACCCATCCTCAGCATCTCCACTCACCTCCCAATAACACAACAGGCAGAAACCCATCCGCAGCATCTTCCCTAACCGCCCAATAACACAACCTGCAGAATCCCATCCTCAGCATCTCCACTCACCTCCCAGTAACACAACCTGCAGAAACCCATCCTCAGCATCTCCACTCTCCTCCCAATAACACAACCTGCTGAAACCCATTTTCAGCATCTACACTCACCTCCCAATAGCAGAACCGGCAGAGACACATTCTCAGCATCTTCACTAACCTTCCAATAACAAAACCTGCAGAAACACATCCTCAGCATCTTCACAAATCTTCCAATAAAACAACCTGCAGAACCCCATCCTCAGCATCTTCACTAATCTTCCAATAACACATCCTGCAGAAACCCATCCTCAGCATCTCCACTCACCTCCCAATAACACAACCTGCAGAAACCCATCCTCAGCATCTTCACTCACCTTCCAATAACACAACATGCAGAAACCCATCCTCAGCATCTTCACTCACCTTCCAATAACACAACCTGCAGAAACCCATCCTCAGCATTTTCACTAATCTTGCAATAACACAATTTGCAGAAACCCATCCTCAGCATCTCCACTCACCCCCCAATAACACAACATGAAGAAACCCATCCTTAGCATCTCCACTCACCTTCCAGTAACACAACCTGTAGAAATCCATCCTCAGCATCTCCATTCACCGTCCACTAACACAACCTGCAGAAACCCATCCTCAGCATCGTCACTCACCTTCCAATAACACAACCTGCAGAAACCCACCCTCAGCATCTTCACTCACCTTCCAGTAACACAACCTGTAGAAATCCATCCTCAGCATTTCCACTCACCTCCCAATAACTCAACCTGCAGAAACCCATCCTCAGCAACTCCACTCACCTCCGAATAACACAACCTGCTGAACCCATCCTCAGCATCGCCACTCACCTTCCAATAACACAACCTGCAGAAACACATTCTCAGCATCTCCACTCACCTCCCAATAACACAATCTGCAGAAACCCATCCTCAGCATCTATACTCACCCCCCAATAACACAACCGGCAGAAACCCATCATCAGCATCTTCACTGACCTCCCAATAACACAACCTGCAGAAACCCATCCGCAGCATCTCCACTGACCTTCCAATAACACAACCAGAGGGTGGTGGTTGATGGGAAATGTTCAGAATGGAGTTCAGTCACAAGTGGAGTACCACAAGGATCTGTTCTGTGGCCGTTGCTGTTTGTCATTTTTATGAATGACCTAGATGAAGGCGCAGAAGGGTTGGTGAGTAAATTTGCAGACGATACTAAAGTCGGTGGTGTTGTCAATAGTGTGGAAGGATGTAGCAGGTTACAGAGGGATATAGATAAGCTGCAGAGCTGGGCTGAGAGGTGGCAAATGGAGTTTAATGTAGAGAAGTGTGAGGTGATTCACTTTGGAAGGAATAACAGGAATTCGGAATATTTGGCTAATGGTAAAGTTCTTGAAAGTGTGGATGAGCAGAGGGATCTAGGTGTCCTTGTACATAGATCCCTGAAAGTTTCCACCAAGGGTAATAGGGTTGTGAAGAAGGCCTATGGAGTGTTGGCCTTTATTGGTAGAGGGATTGAGTTCCGGAGTCAGGAGGTCATGTTGCAGCTGTACAGAACTCTTGCTCGGCCGCATATGGAGTATTGCATACAGTTCTGGTCACCGCATTATAGGAAGGACGTGGAGGCTTTGGAGCGGGTGCAGAGGAGATTTACCAGGATGTTGCCTGGTATGGAGGGAAAATCTTATGAGGAAAGGCTGATGGACTTGAGGTTGTTTTCGTTGGAGAGAAGAAGATTGAGAGGAGACTTAATAGAGGCATACAAAATGATCAGGGGGTTGGATAGGGTGGACAGTGAGAGCCTTCTCCCGCGGATGGAAATGGCTGGCACGAGGGGACATAACTTTAAACTGAGGGGTAATAGATATAGGACAGAGGTCAGAGGAAGGTTCTTTACGCAAAGAGTAGTGAGGCCGTGGAATGCCCTACCTGCTACAGTAGTGAACTCGCCAACATTGAGGGCATTTAAAAGTTTATTGGATAAACATATGGATGATAATGGCATAGTGTAGGTTAGATGGCTTTTGTTTCGGTGCAACATCGTGGGCCGAAGGGTCGTTACTGCGCTGTATTGTTCTATGTTCTATGTTCTATAAACCCATCCTCAGCATCTCCACTCACCTTCCAATAACACAACCTGCAGAAACCCATCCTCAGCATCTCCACTAACCTTCCAATAACACAACCTGCAGAAACCCATCCTCAGTATCTCCACTCACCTTCCAATAACACAACCTGCAGAAACCCATCCTCAGCATCTCCACTCACCTTCGAATAACACAACCTGCAGAAACCAATCCACAGCATCTCCACTCACCTTCCAATAACACAACCTGCAGAAACCCATCCTCAGCATCTTCACTCACCTTCCAATAACACAACCTGCAGAAACCCATCCTGAACATCTCCACTAACCTTCCAATAACACAACCTGCAGAAACCCATCCTCAGCATCTCCACTCACCTCCTAATAACACAATCTGCAGAAACCCATCCTCAGCATCTCCACTCACCCCCCAATAACACCACCTGCAGAAACCCAGCCTCAGCATCTCCATCTCCTTCCAATAACACAAACTGCAGAAACCCATCCTCAGCATCTTCACTCACCTTCCAATAACACAACCTGCAGAAACCCATCCTCAGCATCTCCACTCACCTCCCAGTAACACAACCTGCAGAAACCCATCCTCAGCATCTCCACTCACCTCCCAATAACACAACCTGCAGAAACCCATCCTCAGCATCTTCACTCACCTCCCAATAACACAACCTGCAGAAACCCATCCTCAACATCTCCACTCACCTCCCAGTAACACAACCTGCAGAAACCCATCCTCAGCATCTCCACTCAACTCCCAATAAAACAACCTGCAGAAACCCATCCTCAGCATTTCCACTCATCTCCCAATAACACTACCTGCAGAAACCCATCCTCAGCATCTCCACTCACCTTCCAATAACACAACCTGCAGAAACCCATCCTCAGCATCTCCACTCACCTCCCAATAACACAAGCTGCAGAAACCCATCCTCAGCATCTCCACTCACCTCCCAATAACACAACCTGAAGAAACCCATCCTCAGCATCTTCACTAACCGCCCAATAACACAACCTGCAGAATCCCATCCTCCGCATCTCCACTCACCTCCTAATAACACAACCTGCAGAAACCCATCCTCAGCAACTTCACTCACCGCCCAATAACACAACCTGCAGAAACCCATCCTCAGCATCTCCACTCACCTCCCAATAACACAACCTGCTGAAACCCATTTTCAGCATCTCCACTCACCTCCCAATTACAGAACATGCAGAGACACATTCTCAGCATCTTCACTAACCTTCCAATAAGAAAACCTGCAGAAACATATCCTCAGCATCTTCACTAACCTCCCAATAACACAACCTACAGAAATCCATCCTCAGCATCTTCCCTCACCTCCAAAGAACATAACCTGCAGAAACACATCCTCAGCATCTTCACTCACCTCCCAATAACACAACCTACAGAAATCCATCCTCAGCATCTTCCCTCACCTCCCAAGAACACAATCTGCAGATACGCATCCTCAGCATCTCCACTCATCTCCCAATTACACAACCTGCAGAAACCCATCCTTAGCATCTCCACTCACCTCCCAATAACACAACCTTCAGAAACCCATCCTCAGCATCTTCCCTCACCTCCCAAGAACACAACCTGCAGAAACGCATCCTCAGCATCTTCACTCACCTCCCAATAATACAATCTGCAGAAACCCATCCTCAGCATCTCCACTCACCTCCCAATAACACAACCTGCAGAAACCCATCCTCAGATTCTTCACTCACCTTCCAATAACACAGCCTGCAGAAACCCATCCTCAGCATCTTCACTCACCTCCCAATAACACAAGCTGCAGAAAACCATCCTCAGCATCTTCACTCATCTTCCAATAACACAACCTGCAGAAACCCATCCTCAGCATCTCCACTCACCTCCCAATAACATAACCTGCAGAAACCCATCCTCAGCATCTTCACTCACCTCCCAAAAACACAACCTGCAGTAACCCATCCTCAGCATCTCCACTCCACTCCCAATAACAGAACCTGCAGAAACCCATCCGCAGCATCTCCACTCACCTTCCAATAACACAAACTGCAGAAACCCATCCTCAGCATCTCCACTCCACTCCCAATAACACAACCTGCAGAAACCATCCTCAGCATCTCCACTCACCTTCCAATAACACAACCTGCAGAAACCCATCCTCAGCATCTCCACTCACCTTCCAATAACACAACCTGCAGAAACCCATCCTCAGCATCTCCACTCACCTTCCAATAACACAACCTGCCGAAAACCCATCCTCAGCATCTCCACTCACCTCCCAATAACATAACCTGCAGAAACCCATCCTCAGCATCTTCACTCACCTTCCAATAACACAACCTGCAGAAACCCATCCTCAGCATCTCCACTCACCTCCCAATAACACAACCTGCAGAAACCCATCCTCAGTATCTTCACTAACCTTCCAATAACACAACCTGCAGAAACCCATCCTTAGCATCTCCACTCACCTTCCAATAACACAACCAGCAGAAACCCATCCTCAGCATCTCCACTCACCTCCCAATAACACAACCTGCAGAAACCCAGCCTCAGTATCGTCACTAACCTTCCAATAACACAACCTGCAGAAACCCATCCTCAGCATCTTCACTCACCTTCCAATAACACAAGCTGCAGAAACCCATCCGCAGCATCTCCACTCACCTCCCAATAACACAACCTCCAGAACCCATCCTCAGCATCTCCACTCACCTCCCAATAACACAAACTGCAGAAACCCATCCTCAGCATCTTCACTCACCTCCCAATAACACAACCCGCAGAAACCCATCCTCAGCATCTCCACTCACCTCCCAATAACACAACCTGCAGAAACCCATCCTCAGCATCTTCACTCACCTCCCAATAACACAAACTGCAGAAACCCATCCTCAGCATCTCCACTCCACTCCCAATAACACAACCTGCAGAAACCCATCCTCAGCATCTCCACTCACCTTCCAATAACACAAACTGCAGAAACCCATCCTCAGCATCTTCACTCACCTCCCAATAACACAACCCGCAGAAACCCATCCTCAGCATCTCCACTCACCTTCCAATAACACAAACTGCAGAAACCCATCCTCAGCATCTCCACTCCACTCCCAATAACACAACCTGCAGAAACCCATCGTCAGCATCTCCACTCACCTCCCAGTAACACAACCTGCAGAAACCCATCCTCAGCATCTCCACTTACCTCCCAATAACACAACCTGCAGAAACCCATCCTCAGCATCTTCACTCACCTCCCAATAACACAACCTGCAGAAACCCATCCCCAGCATCTTCACTCACCTTCCAATAACACAACCTGCAGAAACCCATCCTCAGCATCTTCACTCACCTTCCAATAACACAACCTGCAGAAACCCATCCGCAGCATCTCCACTCACCTCCCAATAACACAACCTCCAGAAACCCATCCTCAGCATCTCCACTCACCTCCCAATAACACAAACTGCAGAAACCCATCATCAGCATCTTTACTTACCTTCCAATAACACAACCTGCAGAAACCCATCCTCAGCATCGCCACTCACCTCCCAATAACACAACCTGCAGAAACCCATCCTCAGCATCTTCACTCACCTCCCAATAACACAACCCGCAGAAACCCATCCTCAGCATCTTCACTCACCTCCCAATAACACAACCTGCAGAAACCCATCCTCAGATACTTCACTCACCTTCCAATAACACAACCTGCAGAAAGCCATCCTCAGCATCTTCACTCACCTCCCAATAAGACAACCTGCAGAAACCGAGCCTCAGCATCTTCACTCACCTCTCAATAACACAACCTGCAGAAACCCATCCTTAGCATCGCCACTCACCTCCCAATAACACAACCTGCAGAAACCCATCCTCAGCATCTGCACTCACCTTCCAATAACACAACCTGCACAAACCCATCCTCAGCATCTCCACTCACCTCCAAATAACAGAACCTGCCAAAACCCATCCTCAGCATCTCCACTCACCTCCCAATAACACAACCTGCAGAAACCCTTCCTCAGCATCTTCACTCACCTACCAATAACACAACCTGCAGAAACCCTTCCTCAGCATCTTCACTCACCTCCCAATAACACAACCTGCTGAAACCCATTTTCAGCATCTACACTCACCTCCCAATAGCAGAACCTGCAGAGACACATTCTCAGCATCTTCACTAACCTTCCAATAACAAAACCTGCAGAAACACATCCTCAGCATCTTCACAAATCTTCCAATAACACAACCTGCAGAACCCCATCCTCAGCATCTTCACAAATCTTCCAATAACACATCCTGCAGAAACCCATCCTCAGCATCTCCACTCACCTCCCAATAACACAACCTGCAGAAACCCATCCTCAGCATCTTCACTCACCTTCCAATAACACAACCTGCAGAAACCCATCCTCAGCATCTTCACTCACCTTCCAATAACACAACCTGCAGAAATCCATCCTCAGCATTTTCACTAATCTTGCAATAACACAATTTGCAGAAACCCATCCTCAGCATCTCCACTCACCCCCCAATAACACAACATGAAGAAACCCATCCTTAACATCTCCACTCACCTTCCAGTAACACAACCTGTAGAAATCCATCCTCAGCATCTCCATTCACCGTCCACTAACACAACCTGCAGAAACCCATCCTCAGCATCGTCACTCACCTTCCAATAACACAACCTGCAGAAACCCACCCTCAGCATCTTCACTCACCTTCCAGTAACACAACGTGTAGAAATCCATCCTCAGCATTTCCACTCACCTCCCAATAACACAACCTGCAGAAACCCATCCTCAGCAACTCCACTCACCTCCGAATAACACAACCTGCTGAACCCATCCTCAGCATCGCCACTCACCTTCCAATAACACAACCTGCTAAACCCATCCTCAGCATCTCCACTCACCTCCCAATAACACAACCTGCAGAAACCCATCCTCAGCATCTTCACTCACCTCTCAATAACACAACCTGCAGAAACCCATCCTCAGCATCTTCACTCACCTCCCAATAACACAACCTGCAGTAACCCATCCTCAGCATCTTCACTCACCTCTCAATAACACAACCTGCAGAAACCCATCCTCAGCATCTTCACTCACCTCCCAATAACACAACCTGCAGAAACCCATCCTCAGCATCTCCACTGACCTTCCAATAACACAACCAGAGGGTGGTCGTTGATGGGAAATGTTCAGAATGGAGTTCAGTCACAAGTGGAGTACCACAAGGATCTGTTCTGGGGCCGTTGCTGTTTGTCATTTTTATGAATGACCTAGATGAAGGCGCAGAAGGGTGGGTGAGTAAATTTGCAGACGATACAAAAGTCGGTGGTGTTGTCGATAGTGTGGAAGGATGTAGCAGGTTACAGAGGGATATAGATAAGCTGCAGAGCTGGGCTGAGAGGTGGCAAATGGAGTTTAATGTAGAGAAGTGTGAGGTGATTCACTTTGGAAGGAATAACAGGAATTCGGAATATTTGGCTAATGGTAAAGTTCTTGAAAGTGTGGATGAGCAGAGGGATCTAGGTGTCCTTGTACATAGATCCCTGAAAGTTTCCACCCAGGGTAATAGGTTTGTGAAGAAGGCCTATGGAGTGTTGGCCTTTATTGGTAGAGGGATTGAGTTCCGGAGTCAGGAGGTCATGTTGCAGCTGTACAGAACTCTTGCTCGGCCGCATATGGAGTATTGCGTACAGTTCTGGTCACCGCATTATAGGAAGGACGTGGAGGCATTGGATCGGGTGCAGAGGAGATTTACCAGGATGTTGCCTGGTATGGAGGGAAAATCGTATGAGGAAATGCTGATGGACTTGAGGTTGTTTTCGTTGGAGAGAAGAAGATTGAGAGGAGACTTAATAGAGGCATACAAAATGATCAGGGGGTTGGATAGGGTGGACAGTGAGAGCCTTCTCCCGTGGATGGAAATGGCTGGCACGAGGGGACATAACTTTAAACTGAGGGGTAACAGATATAGGACAGAGGTCAGAGGAAGGTTCTTTACGCAAAGAGTAGTGAGGCCGTGGAATGCCCTACCTGCTACAGTAGTGAACTCGCCAACATTGAGGGCATTTAAAAGTTTATTGGATAAACATATGGATGATAATGGCATAGTGTAGGTTAGATGGCTTTTGTTTCGGTGCAACATCGTGGGCCGAAGGGTCGTTACTGCGCTGTATTGTTCTATGTTCTATGTTCTATAAACCCATCCTCAGCATCTCCACTCACCTTCCAATAACACAACCTGCAGAAACCCATCCTCAGCATCTCCACTAACCTTCCAACAACACAACCTGCAGAAACCCATCCTCAGCATCTCCACTCACCTTCCAATAACACAACCTGCTGAAACCTATCCTCAGCATCTCCACTCACCTTCGAATAACACAACCTGCAGAAACCCAACCTCAGCATCTTCACTGATATCCCAATAACACAACCTGCAGAAACCAATCCACAGCATCTCCACTCACCTTCCAATAACACAACCTGCAGAAACCCATCCTCAGCATCTTCACTCACCTTCCAAAAACACAACCTGCAGAAACCCATCCTGAACATCTCCACTAACCTTCCAATAACACAACCTGCAGAAACCCATCCTCAGCATCTCCACTCACCTCCTAATAACACAACCTGCAGAAACCCATCCTCAGCATCTCCACTCACCCCCCAATAACACAACCTGCAGAAACCCATCCTGAACATCTCCACTAACCTTCCAATAACACAACCTGCAGAAACCCATCCTCAGCATCTCCACTCACCTCCTAATAACACAACCTGCAGAAACCCATCCTCAGCATCTCCACTCACCCCCCAATAACACAACCTGCAGAAACCCAGCCTCAGCATCTCCATCTCCTTCCAATAACACAAACTGCAGGAACCCATCCTCAGCATCTTCACTCACCTCCCAATAACACAACCTGCAGAAACCCATCCTCAGCATCTTCACTCACCTCCCAATAACACAACCTGCAGAAACCCATCCTCAGCATCTCCACACACCTCCCAATAACACAACCTGCAGAAACCCATCCTCAGCATCTCCACTCACCTCCCAATAACACAACCTGCAGAACACCAATCTCAGCATCTTCCCTAACCTCCCAATAACACAACCTGCAGATACCCATTCTCAGCATTTCCACTCATCTCCCAATAACACAACCTGCAGAAACCCATCCTCAGCATCTTCACTAACCGCCCAATAACACAACCTGCAGAATTCCATCCTCAACATCTCCACTCACCTCCCAGTAACACAACCAGAGGGTGGTGGTTGATGGGAAATGT
Source organism: Scyliorhinus torazame (assembly GCF_047496885.1). Classification (NCBI taxonomy): domain Eukaryota; kingdom Metazoa; phylum Chordata; class Chondrichthyes; order Carcharhiniformes; family Scyliorhinidae; genus Scyliorhinus; species Scyliorhinus torazame. The sequence goes on from NW_027307770.1 coordinate 1,865,747, forward strand.
TCAGAATGGAGTTCAGTCACAAGTGGAGTACCACAAGGATCTGTTCTGTGGCCGTTGCTGTTTGTCATTTTTATGAATGACCTAGATGAAGGCGCAGAAGGGTGGGTGAGTAAATTTGCAGACGATACTAAAGTCGGTGGTGTTGTCAATAGTGTGGAAGGATGTAGCAGGTTACAGAGGGATATAGATAAGCTGCTGAGCTGGGCTGAGAGGTGGCAAATGGAGTTTAATGTAGAGAAGTGTGAGGTGATTCACTTTGGAAGGAATAACAGGAATTCGGAATATTTGGCTAATGGTAAAGTTCTTGAAAGTGTGGATGAGCAGAGGGATCTAGGTGTCCTTGTACATAGATCCCTGAAAGTTTCCACCCAGGTTAATAGGGTCGTGAAGAAGGCCTATGGAGTGTTGGCCTTTATTGGTAGAGGGATTGAGTTCCGGAGTCAGGAGGTCATGTTGCAGCTGTACAGAACTCTTGCTCGGCCGCATATGGAGTATTGCGTACAGTTCTGGTCACCGCATTATAGGAAGGACGTGGAGGCTTTGGAGCGGGTGCAGAGGAGGTTTACCAGGATGTTGCCTGGTATGGAGGGAAAATCTTATGAGGAAAGGCTGATGGACTTGAGGTTGTTTTCGTTGGAGAGAAGAAGATTGAGAGGAGACTTAATAGAGGCATACAAAATGATCAGGGGGTTGGATAGGGTGGACAGTGAGAGCCTTCTCCCGCGGATGGAAATGGCTGGCACGAGGGGACATAACTTTAAACTGAGGGGTAACAGATATAGGACAGAGGTCAGAGGAAGGTTCTTTCCGCAAAGAGTAGTGAGGCCGTGGAATGCCCTACCTGCTACAGTAGTGAACTCGCCAACATTGAGGGCATTTAAAAGTTTATTGGATAAACATATGGATGATAATGGCATAGTGTAGGTTAGATGGCGTTTGTTTCGGTGCAACATCGTGGGCCGAAGGGTCGTTACTGCGCTGTATTGTTCTATGTTCTATGTTCTATAAACCCATCCTCAGCATCTCCACTCACCTTCCAATAACACAACCTGCAGAAACCCATCCTCAGCATCTCCACTAACCTTCCAATAACACAACCTGCAGAAATCCATCCTCAGCATCTCCACTCACCTTCCAATAACACAACCTGCTGAAACCTATCCTCAGCATCTCCACTCACCTTCGAATAACACAACCTGCAGAAACCCATCCTCAGCATCTTCACTAATATCCCAATAACACAACCTGCAGAAACCAATCCACAGCATCTCCACTCACCTTCCAATAACACAACCTGCAGAAACCCATCCTCAGCATCTTCACTCACCTTCCAATAACACAACCTGCAGAAACCCATCCTGAACATCTCCACTAACCTTCCAATAACACAACCTGCAGAAACCCATCCTCAGCATCTCCACTCACCTCCTAATAACACAACCTGCAGAAACCCATCCTCAGCATCTCCACTCACCCCCCAATAACACAACCTGCAGAAACCCAGCCTCAGCATCTCCATCTCCTTCCAATAACACAAACTGCAGGAACCCATCCTCAGCATCTTCACTCACCTCCCAATAACACTACCTGCAGAAACCCATCCTCTGCATCTTCACTCACCCCCCAATAACACAACCTGCAGAAACCCATCCTCAGCATCTTCACTCACCTCCCAATAACACAACCTGCAGAAACCCATCCTGAACATCTCCACTAACCTTCCAATAACACAACCTGCAGAAACCCATCCTCAGCATCTCCACTCACCCCCCAATAACACAACCTGCAGAAACCCAGCCTCAGCATCTCCATCTCCTTCCAATAACACAAACTGCAGGAACCCATCCTCAGCATCTTCACTCACCTCCCAATAACACTACCTGCAGAAACCCATCCTCAGCATCTTCACTCACCCCCCAATAACACAACCTGCAGAAACCCATCCTCAGCATCTTCACTCACCTCCCAATAACACAACCTGCAGAAACCCATCCTCAGCATCTCCACACACCTCCCAATAACACAACCTGCAGAAACCCATCCTCAGCATCTCCACTCACCTCCCAATAACACAACCTGCAGAAACCCAATCTCAGCATCTTCCCTAACCTCCCAATAACACAACCTGCAGATACCCATTCTCAGCATTTCCACTCATCTCCCAATAACACAACCTGCAGAAACCCATCCTCAGCATCTTCACTAACCGCCCAATAACACAACCTGCAGAATCCCATCCTCCACATCTCCACTCACCTCCCAGTAACACAACCTGCAGAAACCCATCCTCAGCATCTCCACTCACCTCCCAATAACACAACCTGCTGAAACCCATTTTCAGCATCTCCACTCACCTCCCAATTACAGAACCTGCAGAGACACATTCTCAGCATCTTCACTAACCTTCCAATAAGAAAACCTGCAGAAACATATCCTCAGCATCTTCACTAAACTCCCAATAACACAACCTACAGAAATCCATCCTCAGCATCTTCCCTCACCTCCCAAGAACATAACCTGCAGAAACGCATCCTCAGCATCTTCACTCACCTCCCAATAACACAACCTACAGAAATCCATCCTCAGCATCTTCACTCACCTCCCAATAACACAACCTGCAGAAACCCATCCTCAGCATCTCCACTGACCTTCCAATAACACAACCAGAGGGTGGTCGTTGATGGGAAATGTTCAGAATGGAGTTCAGTCACAAGTGGAGTACCACAAGGATCTGTTCTGGGGCCGTTGCTGTTTGTCATTTTTATGAATGACCTAGAGGAAGGCGCAGAAGGGTGGGTGAGTAAATTTGCAGACGATACAAAAGTCGGTGGTGTTGTCGATAGTGTGGAAGGATGTAGCAGGTTACAGAGGGATATAGATAAGCTGCAGAGCTGGGCTGAGAGGTGGCAAATGGAGTTTAATGTAGAGAAGTGTGAGGTGATTCACTTTGGAAGGAATAACAGGAATTCGGAATATTTGGCTAATGGTAAAGTTCTTGAAAGTGTGGATGAGCAGAGGGATCTAGGTGTCCTTGTACATAGATCCCTGAAAGTTTCCACCCAGGGTAATAGGGTTGTGAAGAAGGCCTATGGAGTGTTGGCCTTTATTGGTAGAGGGATTGAGTTCCGGAGTCAGGAGGTCATGTTGCAGCTGTACAGAACTCTTGCTCGGCCGCATATGGAGTATTGCGTACAGTTCTGGTCACCGCATTATAGGAAGGACGTGGAGGCTTTGGATCGGGTGCAGAGGAGATTTACCAGGATGTTGCCTGGTATGGAGGGAAAATCTTATGAGGAAAGGCTGATGGACTTGAGGTTGTTTTCGTTGGAGAGAAGAAGATTGAGAGGAGACTTAATAGAGGCATACAAAATGATCAGGGGGTTGGATAGGGTGGACAGTGAGAGCCTTCTCCCGTGGATGGAAATGGCTGGCACGAGGGGACATAACTTTAAACTGAGGGGTAACAGATATAGGACAGAGGTCAGAGGAAGGTTCTTTACGCAAAGAGTAGTGAGGCCGTGGAATGCCCTACCTGCTACAGTAGTGAACTCGCCAACATTGAGGGCATTTAAAAGTTTATTGGATAAACATATGGATGATAATGGCATAGTGTAGGTTAGATGGCTTTTGTTTCGGTGCAACATCGTGGGCCGAAGGGTCGTTACTGTGCTGTATTGTTCTATGTTCTATGTTCTATAAACCCATCCTCAGCAACTGCACTCACCTTCCAATAACACAACCTGCAGAAACCCATCCTCAGCATCTCCACTAACCTTCCAATAACACAACCTGCAGAAACCCATCCTCAGCATCTCCACTCACCTCCCAATAACACAACCTGCAGAAACCCATCCTCAGCATCTCCACTAACCTTCCAATAACACAACCTGCAGAAACCCATCCTCAGCATCTTCACTCACCTTCCAATAACACAACCTGCAGAAACCCATCCTGAACATCTCCACTAACCTTCCAATAACACAACCTGCAGAAAACCATCCTCAGCATCTCCACTCACCTCCTAATAACACAACCTGCAGAAACCCATCCTCAGCATCTCCACTCACCCCCCAATAACACAACCTGCAGAAACCCAGCCTCAGCATCTCCATCTCCTTCCAATAACACAAACTGCAGGAACCCATCCTCAGCATCTTCACTCACCTCCCAATAACACTACCTGCAGAAACCCATCCTCAGCATCTTCACTCACCCCCCAATAACACAACCTGCAGAAACCCATCCTCAGCATCTTCACTCACCTCCCAATAACACAACCTGCAGAAACCCATCCTGAACATCTCCACTAACCTTCCAATAACACAACCTGCAGAAACCCATCCTCAGCATCTCCACTCACCTCCTAATAACACAACCTGCAGAAACCCATCCTCAGCATCTCCACTCACCCCCCAATAACACAACCTGCAGAAACCCATCCTCAGCATCTTCACTCACCTCCCAATAACACAACCTGCAGAAACCCATCCTCAGCATCTCCACACACCTCCCAATAACACAACCTGCAGAAACCCATCCTCAGCATCTCCACTCACCTCCCAATAACACAACCTGCAGAAACCCAATCTCAGCATCTTCCCTAACCTCCCAATAACACAACCTGCAGATACCCATTCTCAGCATTTCCACTCATCTCCCAAGAACATAACCTGCAGAAACGCATCCTCAGCATCTTCACTCACCTCCCAATAACACAACCTACAGAAATCCATCCTCAGCATCTTCACTCACCTCCCAATAACACAACCTGCAGAAACCCATCCTCAGCATCTCCACTGACCTTCCAATAACACAACCAGAGGGTGGTCGTTGATGGGAAATGTTCAGAATGGATTTCAGTCACAAGTGGAGTACCACAAGGATCTGTTCTGGGGCCGTTGCTGTTTGTCATTTTTATGAATGACCTAGAGGAAGGCGCAGAAGGGTGGGTGAGTAAATTTGCAGACGATACAAAAGTCGGTGGTGTTGTCGATAGTGTGGAAGGATGTAGCAGGTTACAGAGGGATATAGATAAGCTGCAGAGCTGGGCTGAGAGGTGGCAAATGGAGTTTAATGTAGAGAAGTGTGAGGTGATTCACTTTGGAAGGAATAACAGGAATTCGGAATATTTGGCTAATGGTAAAGTTCTTGAAAGTGTGGATGAGCAGAGGGATCTAGGTGTCCTTGTACATAGATCCCTGAAAGTTTCCACCCAGGGTAATAGGGTTGTGAAGAAGGCCTATGTAGTGTTGGCCTTTATTGGTAGAGGGATTGAGTTCCGGAGTCAGGAGGTCATGTTGCAGCTGTACAGAACTCTTGCTCGGCCGCATATGGAGTATTGCGTACAGTTCTGGTCACCGCATTATAGGAAGGACGTGGAGGCTTTGGATCGGGTGCAGAGGAGATTTACCAGGATGTCGCCTGGTATGGAGGGAAAATCTTATGAGGAAAGGCTGATGGACTTGAGGTTGTTTTCGTTGGAGAGAAGAAGATTGAGAGGAGACTTAATAGAGGCATACAAAATGATCAGGGGGTTGGATAGGGTGGACAGTGAGAGCCTTCTCCCGTGGATGGAAATGGCTGGCACGAGGGGACATAACTTTAAACTGAGGGGTAACAGATATAGGACAGAGGTCAGAGGAAGGTTCTTTACGCAAAGAGTAGTGAGGCCGTGGAATGCCCTACCTGCTACAGTAGTGAACTCGCCAACATTGAGGGCATTTAAAAGTTTATTGGATAAACATATGGATGATAATGGCATAGTGTAGGTTAGATGGCTTTTGTTTCGGTGCAACATCGTGGGCCGAAGGGTCGTTAATGTGCTGTATTGTTCTATGTTCTATGTTCTATAAACCCATCCTCAGCAACTGCACTCACCTTCCAATAACACAACCTGCAGAAACCCATCCTCAGCATCTCCACTAACCTTCCAATAACACAACCTGCAGAAACCCATCCTCAGCATCTCCACTCACCTCCCAATAACACAACCTGCAGAAACCCATCCTCAGCATCTCCACTAACCTTCCAATAACACAACCTGCAGAAACCCATCCTCAGCATCATCACTCACCTTCCAATAACACAACCTGCAGAAACCCATCCTGAACATCTCCACTAACCTTCCAATAACACAACCTGCAGAAACCCATCCTCAGCATCTCCACTCACCTCCTAATAACACAACCTGCAGAAACCCATCCTCAGCATCTCCACTCACCCCCCAATAACACAACCTGCAGAAACCCAGCCTCAGCATCTCCATCTCCTTCCAATAACACAAACTGCAGGAACCCATCCTCAGCATCTTCACTCACCTCCCAATAACACTACCTGCAGAAACCCATCCTCAGCATCTTCACTCACCCCCCAATAACACAACCTGCAGAAACCCATCCTCAGCATCTTCACTCACCTCCCAATAACACAACCTGCAGAAACCCATCCTGAACATCTCCACTAACCTTCCAATAACACAACCTGCAGAAACCCATCCTCAGCATCTCCACTCACCTCCTAATAACACAACCTGCAGAAACCCATCCTCAGCATCTCCACTCACCCCCCAATAACACAACCTGCAGAAACCCATCCTCAGCATCTTCACTCACCTCCCAATAACACAACCTGCAGAAACCCATCCTCAGCATCTCCACACACCTCCCAATAACACAACCTGCAGAAACCCATCCTCAGCATCTCCACTCACCTCCCAATAACACAACCTGCAGAAACCCAATCTCAGCATCTTCCCTAACCTCCCAATAACACAACCTGCAGATACCCATTCTCAGCATTTCCACTCATCTCCCAATAACACAACCTGCAGAAACCCATCCTCAGCATCTTCACTAACCGCCCAATAACACAACCTGCAGAATCCCATCCTCCACATCTCCACTCACCTCCCAGTAACACAACCTGCAGAAACCCATCCTCAGCATCTCCACTCACCTCCCAATAACACAACCTGCTGAAACCCATTTTCAGCATCTCCACTCACCTCCCAATTACAGAACTTGCAGAGACACATTCTCAGCATCTTCACTAACCTTCCAATAAGAAAACCTGCAGAAACATATCCTCTGCATCTTCACTAACCTCCCAATAACACAACCTACAGAAATCCATCCTCAGCATCTTCCCTCACCTCCCAAGAACATAACCTGCAGAAACGCATCCTCAGCATCTTCACTCACCTCCCAATAACACAACCTACAGAAATCCATCCTCAGCATCTTCCCTCACCTCCCAAGAACACAATCTGCAGAAACGCATCCTCAGCATCTCCACTCATCTCCCAATTACACAACCTGCAGAAACCCATCCTTTGCATCTCCACTCACCTCCCAATAACACAACCTGCAGAAACCCATCCTCAGCATCTTCCCTCACCTCCCAAGAACACAACCTGCAGAAACGCATCCTCAGCATCTTCACTCACCTCCCAATAACACAATCTGCAGAAACCCATCCTCAGCATCTCCACTCACCTCCCAATAACACAACCTGCAGAAACCCATCCTCAGATTCTTCACTCACCTTCCAATAACACAGCCTGCAGAAACCCATCCTCAGCATCTTCACTCACCTCCCAATAACACAAGCTGCAGAAAACCATCCTCAGCATCTTCACTCATCTTCCAATAACACAACCTGCAGAAACCCATCCTCAGCATCTCCACTCACCTCCCAATAACATAACCTGCAGAAACCCATCCTCAGCATCTTCACTCACCTCCCAATAACACAACCTGCAGTAACCCATCCTCAGCATCTCCACTCCACTCCCAATAACAGAACCTGCAGAAACCCATCCGCAGCATCTCCACTCACCTTCCAATAACACAAACTGCAGAAACCCATCCTCAGCATCTCCACTCCACTCCCAATAACACAACCTGCAGAAACCCATCCTCAGCATCTCCACTCACCTTCCAATAACACAACCTGCAGAAACCCATCCTCAGCATCTCCACTCACCTTCCAATAACACAAGCTGCAGAAACCCATCCTCAGCATCTCCACTCACCTTCCAATACCACAACCTGCCGAAAACCCATCCTCAGCATCTCCACTCACCTCCCAATAACATAACCTGCAGAAACCCATCCTCAGCATCTTCACTCACCTTCCAATAACACAACCTGCAGAAACCCATCCTCAGCATCTCCACTCACCTCCCAATAACACAACCTGCAGAAACCCATCCTCAGTATCTTCACTAACCTTCCAATAACACAACCTGCAGAAACCCATCCTTAGCATCTCCACTCACCTTCCAATAACACAACCTGCAGAAACCCATCCTCAGCATCTTCACTCACCTTCCAATAACACAAACTGCAGAAACCCATCCGCAGCATCTCCACTCACCTCCCAATAACACAACCTCCAGAACCCATCCTCAGCATCTCCACTCACCTCCCAATAACACAAACTGCAGAAACCCATCCACAGCATCTTCACTCACCTCCCAATAACACAACACGCAGAAACCCATCCTCAGCATCTTCACTCACCTCCCAATAACACAACCTGCAGAAACCCATCCTCAGCATCTCCACTCACCATCCAATAACACAACCTGCAGAAACCCATCCTCAGCATCTTCACTCACCTCCCAATAACACAACCTGCAGAAACCCTTCCTCAGCATCTTCACTCACCTCCCAATAACACAACCTGCAGAAACCCTTCCTCAGCATCTTCACTCACCTCCCAATAACACAACCTGCTGAAACCCATTTTCAGCATCTACACTCACCTCCCAATAGCAGAACCTGCAGAGACACATTCTCAGCATCTTCACTAACCTTCCAATAAGAAAACCTGCAGAAACACATCCTCAGCATCTTCACAAATCTTCCAATAACACAACCTGCAGAATCCCATCCTCAGCATCTTCACAAATCTTCCAATAACACATCCTGCAGAAACCCAACCTCAGCATCTCCACTCACCTCCCAATAACACAACCTGCAGAATCCCATCCTCAGCATCTTCACTCACCTTCCAATAACACAACCTGCAGAAACCCATCCTCAGCATCTTCACTCACCTTCCAATAACACAACCTGCAGAAACCCATCCTCAGCATTTTCACTAATCTTGCAATAACACAATTTGCAGAAACCCATCCTCAGCATCTCCACTCACCCCCCAATAACACAACATGAAGAAACCCATCCTTAGCATCTCCACTCACCTTCCAGTAACACAACCTGTAGAAATCCATCCTCAGCATCTCCATTCACCGTCCACTAACACAACCTGCAGAAACCCATCATCAGCATCGCCACTCACCTTCCAATAACACAACCTGCAGAAACCCACCCTCAGCATCTTCACTCACCTTCCAGTAACACAACCTGTAGAAATCCATCCTCAGCATTTCCACTCACCTCCCAATAACACAACCTGCAGAAACCCATCCTCAGCAACTCCACTCACCTCCGAATAACACAACCTGCTGAACCCATCCTCAGCATCGCCACTCACCTTCCAATAACACAACCTGCAGAAACACATTCTCAGCATCTCCACTCACCTCCCAATAACACAATCTGCAGAAACCCATCCTCAGCATCTCCACTCACCCCCCAATAACACAACCTGCAGAAACCCATCATCAGCATCTTCACTGACCTCCCAATATCACAACCTGCAGAAACCCATCCGCAGCATCTCCACTGACCTTCCAATAACACAACCAGAGGGTGGTGGTTGATGGGAAATGTTCAGAATGGAGTTCAGTCACAAGTGGAGTACCACAAGGATCTGTTCTGTGGCCGTTGCTGTTTGTCATTTTTATGAATGACCTAGATGAAGGCGCAGAAGGGTGGGTGAGTAAATTTGCAGACGATACTAAAGTCGGTTGTGTTGTCAATAGTGTGGAAGGATGTAGCAGGTTACAGAGGGATATAGATAAGCTGCTGAGCTGGGCTGAGAGGTGGCAAATGGAGTTTAATGTAGAGAAGTGTGAGGTGATTCACTTTGGAAGGAATAACAGGAATTCGGAATATTTGGCTAATGGTAAAGTTCTTGAAAGTGTGGATGAGCAGAGGGATCTAGGTGTCCTTGTACATAGATCCCTGCAAGTTTCCACCCAGGTTAATAGGGTTGTGAAGAAGGCCTATGGAGTGTTGGCCTTTATTGGTAGAGGGATTGAGTTCCGGAGTCAGGAGGTCATGTTGCAGCTGTACAGAACTCTTGCTCGGCCGCATATGGAGTATTGCGTACAGTTCTGGTCACCGCATTATAGGAAGGACGTGGAGGCTTTGGAGCGGGTGCAGAGGAGGTTTACCAGGATGTTGACTGGTATGGAGGGAAAATCTTATGAGGAAAGGCTGATGGACTTGAGGTTGTTTTCGTTGGAGAGAAGAAGATTGAGAGGAGACTTAATAGAGGCATACAAAATGATCAGGGGGTTGGATAGGGTGGACAGTGAGAGCCTTCTCCCGCGGATGGAAATGGCTGGCACGAGGGGACATAACTTTAAACTGAGGGGTAATAGATATAGGACAGAGGTCAGAGGAAGGTTCTTTACGCAAAGAGTAGTGAGGTCGTGGAATGCCCTACCTGCTACAGTAGTGAACTCGCCAACATTGAGGGCATTTAAAAGTTTATTGGATAAACATATGGATGATAATGGCATAGTGTAGGTTAGATGGCTTTTGTTTCGGTGCAACATCGTGGGCCGAAGGGTCGTTACTGTGCTGTATTGTTCGATGTTCTATGTTCTATAAACCCATCCTCAGCAACTCCACTCACCTTCCAATAACACAACCTGCAGAAACCCATCCTCAGCATCTCCACTAACCTTCCAATAACACAACCTGCAGAAACCCATCCTCAGCATCTCCACTCACCTTCCAATAACACAACCTGCTGAAACCTATCCTCAACATCTCCACTCACCTTCGAATAACACAACCTGCAGAAACCCATCCTCAGCATCTTCACTAATATCCCAATAACACAACCTGCAGAAACCAATCCACAGCATCTCCACTCACCTTCCAATAACACAACCTGCAGAAACCCATCCTCAGCATCTTCACTCACCTTCCAATAACACAACCTGCAGAAACCCATCCTGAACATCTCCACTAACCTTCCAATAACACAACCTGCAGAAACCCATCCTCAGCATCTCCACTCACCTCCTAATAACACAACCTGCAGAAACCCATCCTCAGCATCTCCACTCACCCCCCAATAACACAACCTGCAGAAACCCAGCCTCAGCATCTCCATCTCCTTCCAATAACACAAACTGCAGGAACCCATCCTCAGCATCTTCACTCACCTCCCAATAACACAACCTGCAGAATACCATCCTCAGCATCTCCACTCACCTCCCAGTAACACAACCTGCAGAAACCCATCCTCAGCATCTCCACTCACCTCCCAGTAACACAACCTGCAGAACCCCATCCTCAGCATCTTCACTCACCTCCTAATAACACAACCTGCAGAAACCCATCCTCAACATCTCCACTCAACTCCCAATAAAACAACCTGCAGAAACCCATCCTCAGCATTTCCAAACATCTCCCAATAACACTACCTGCAGAAACCCATCCTCAGCATCTTCACTCACCCCCCAATAACACAACCTGCAGAAACCCATCCTCAGCATCTTCACTCACCTCCCAATAACACAACCTGCAGAAACCCATCCTCAGCATCTCCACACACCTCCCAATAACACAACCTGCAGAAACCCATCCTCAGCATCTCCACTCACCTCCCAATAACACAACCTGCAGAAACCCATTCTCAGCATCTTCCCTAACCTCCCAATAACACAACCTGCAGATACCCATTCTCAGCATTTCCACTCATCTCCCAATAACACAACCTGCAGAAACCCATCCTCAGCATCTTCACTAACCGCCCAATAACACAACCTGCAGAATCCCATCCTCCGCATCTCCACTCACCTCCCAGTAACACAACCTGCAGAAACCCATCCTCAGCATCTCCACTCACCTCCCAATAACACAACCTGCTGAAACCCATTTTCAGCATCTCCACTCACCTCCCAATTACAGAACCTGCAGAGACACATTCTCAGCATCTTCACTAACCTTCCAATAACAAAACCTGCAGAAACATATCCACAGCATCTTCACTAACCTCCCAATAACACAACCTACAGAAATCCATCCTCAGCATCTTCCCTCACCTCCCAAGAACATAACCTGCAGAAACGCATCCTCAGCATCTTCACTCACCTCCCAATAACACAACCTACAGAAATCAATCCTCAGCATCTTCCCTCACCTCCCAAGAACACAATCTGCAGAAACGCATCCTCAGCATCTCCACTCATCTCCCAATTACACAACCTGCAGAGACCCATCCTTAGCATCTCCACTCACCTCCCAATAACACACCCTGCAGAAACCCATCCTCAGCATCTTCCCTCAACTCCCAAGAACACAACCTGCAGAAACGCATCCTCAGCATCTTCACTCACCTCCCAATAACACAATCTGCAGAAACCCATCCTCAGCATCTCCACTCACCTCCCAATAACACAACCTGCAGAAACCCATCCTCAGATTCTTCACTCATCTCCCAATAACACAATCTGCAGAAACCCATCCTCAGCATCTCCACTCACCTCCCAATAACACAACCTGCAGAAACCCATCCTCAGATTCTTCACTCACCTTCCAATAACACAGCCTGCAGAAACCCATCCTCAGCATCTTCACTCACCTCCCAATAACACAAGCTGCAGAAAACCATCCTCAGCATCTTCACTCATCTTCCAATAACACAACCTGCAGAAACCCATCCTCAGCATCTCCACTCACCTCCCAATAACATAACCTGCAGAAACCCATCCTCAGCATCTTCACTCACCTCCCAATAACACAACCTGCAGTAACCCATCCTCAGCATCTCCACTCCACTCCCAATAACAGAACCAGCAGAAACCCATCCGCAGCATCTCCACTCACCTTCCAATAACACAAACTGCAGAAACCCATCCTCAGCATCTCCACTCCACTCCCAATAACACAACCTGCAGAAACCCATCCTCAGCATCTCCACTCACCTTCCAATAACACAACCTGCAGAAACCCATCCTCAGCATCTCCACTCACCTTCCAATAACACAACCTGCAGAAACCCATCCTCAGCATCTCCACTCACCTTCCAATAACACAACCTGCCGAAAACCCATCCTCAGCATCTCCACTCACCTCCCAATAACATAACCTGCAGAAACCCATCCTCAGCATCTTCACTCACCTTCCAATAACACAACCTGCAGAAAGCCATCCTCAGCATCTCCACTCACCTCCCAATAACACAACCTGCAGAAACCCAGCCTCAGTATCTTCACTAACCTTCCAATAACACAACCTGCAGAAACCCATCCTCAGCATCATCACTCACCTTCCAATAACACAAACTGCAGAAACCCATCCGCAGCATCTCCACTCACCTCCCAATAACACAAACTGCAGAAACCCACCCACAGCATCTTCACTCACCTCCCAATAACACAACACGCAGAAACCCATCCTCAGCATCTTCACTCACCTCCCAATAACACAACCCGCAGAAACCCATCCTCAGCATCTTCACTCACCTCCCAATAACACAACCTGCAGAAACCCATCCTCAGCATCTCCACTCCACTCCCAATAACACAACCTGCAGAAACCCATCCTCAGCATCTCCACTCCACTCCCAATAACACAACCTGCAGAAACCCATCCTCAGCATCTCCACTCACCTTCCAATAACACAACCTGCCGAAAACCCATCCTCAGCATCTCCACTCACCTTCCAATAACGCAACCTGCAGAAACCCATCCTCAGCATCTCCACTCACCTCCCAATAACACAACCTGCAGAAACCCATCCTCAGCATCTCCACTCACCTCCCAGTAACACAACCTGCAGAAACCCATCCTCAGCATCTCCACTCACCTCCCAATAACACAACCTGCAGAAACCCATCCTCAGCATCTTCACTCACCTCCCCATAACACAACCTGCAGAAACCCATCCTCAGCATCTTCACTCACCTTCCAATAACACAACCTGCAGAAACCCATCCTCAGCATCTTCACTCACCTTCCAATAACACAACCTGCAGAAACCCATCCGCAGCATCTCCACTCACCTCCCAATAACACAACCTCCAGAAACCCATCCTCAGCATCTCCACTCACCTCCCAATAACACAAACTGCAGAAACCCATCCTCAGCATCTTCACTCACCTCCCAATAACACAACCAGCAGAAACCCATCCTCAGCATCTTCACTCACCTCCCAATAACACAACCTGCAGATAACCATCCTCAGATACTTCACTCACCTTCCAATAACACAAACTGCAGAAACCCATCCTCAGCATCTTCACTCACCTCCCAATAACACAACCAGCAGAAACCCATCCTCAGCATCTTCACTCACCTCCCAATAACACAACCTGCAGATAACCATCCTCAGATACTTCACTCACCTTCCAATAACACAACCTGCAGAAACCCATCCTCAGCATCTTCACTCACCTCCCAATAACACAACCTGCAGAAACCGAGCCTCAGCATCTTCACTCACCTCTCAATAACAGAACCTGCAGAAACCCATCCTCAGCATCGCCACTCACCTCCCAATAACACAACCTGCAGAAACCCATCCTCAGCATCTGCACTCACCTTCCAATAACACAACCTGCAGAAACCCATCCTCAGCATCTCCACTCACCTCCAAATAACAGAACCTGCCGAAACCCATCCTCAGCATCTCCACTCACCTCCCAATAACACAACCTGCAGAAACCCTTCCTCAGCATCTTCACTCACCTCCCAATAACACAACCTGCAGAAACCCTTCCTCAGCATCTTCACTCACCTCCCAATAACACAACATGCTGAAACCCATTTTCAGCATCTACACTCACCTCCCAATAGCAGAACCTGCAGAGACACATTCTCAGCATCTTCACTAACCTTCCAATAACAAAACCTGCAGAAACACATCCTCAGCATCTTCACAAATCTTCCAATAACACAACCTGCAGAACCCCATCCTCAGCATCTTCACAAATCTTCCAATAACACATCCTGCAGAATCCCATCCTCAGCATCTCCACTCACCTCCCAATAACACAACCTGCAGAAACCCATCCTCAGCATCTTCACTCACCTTCCAATAACACAACCTGCAGAAACCCATCCTCAGCATCTTCACTCACCTTCCAATAACACAACCTGCAGAAACCCATCCTCAGCATTTTCACTAATCTTGCAATAACACAATTTGCAGAAACCCATCCTCAGCATCTCCACTCACCCCCCAATAACACAACATGAAGAAACCCATCCTTAGCATCTCCACTCACCTTCCAGTAACACAACCTGTAGAAATCCATCCTCAGCATCTCCATTCACGGTCCACTAACACAACCTGCAGAAACCCATCCTCAGCATCGTCACTCACCTTCCAATAACACAACCTGCAGAAACCCACCCTCAGCATCTTCACTCACCTTCCAGTAACACAACCTGTAGAAATCCATCCTCAGCATTTCCACTCACCTCCCAATAACACAACCTGCAGAAACCCATCCTCAGCAACTCCACTCACCTCCGAATAACACAACCTGCTGAACCCATCCTCAGCATCGCCACTCACCTTCCAATAACACAACCTGCAGAAACACATTCTCAGCATCTCCACTCACCTCCCAATAACACAATCTGCAGAAACCCATCCTCAGCATCTCCACTCACCCCCCAATAACACAACCTGCAAAAACCCATCATCAGCATCTTCACTGACCTCCCAATAACACAACCTGCAGAAACCCATCCGCAGCATCTCCACTGACCTTCCAATAACACAACCAGAGGGTGGTGGTTGATGGGAAATGTTCAGAATGGAGTTCAGTCACAAGTGGAGTACCACAAGGATCTGTTCTGTGGCCGTTGCTGTTTGTCATTTTTATGAATGACCTAGATGAAGGCGCAGAAGGGTGGGTGAGTAAATTTGCAGACGATACTAAAGTCGGTGGTGTTGTCAATAGTGTGGAAGGATGTAGCAGGTTACAGAGGGATATAGATAAGCTGCTGAGCTGGGCTGAGAGGTGGCAAATGGAGTTTAATGTAGAGAAGTGTGAGGTGATTCACTTTGGAAGGAATAACAGGAATTCGGAATATTTGGCTAATGGTAAAGTTCTTGAAAGTGTGGATGAGCAGAGGGATCTAGGTGTCCTTGTACATAGATCCCTGAAAGTTTCCACCCAGGTTAACAGGGTCGTGAAGAAGGCCTATGGAGTGTTGGCCTTTATTGGTAGAGGGATTGAGTTCCGGAGTCAGGAGGTCATGTTGCAGCTGTACAGAACTCTTGCTCGGCCGCATATGGAGTATTGCGTACAGTTCTGGTCACCGCATTATAGGAAGGACGTGGAGGCTTTGGAGCGGGTGCAGAGGAGGTTTACCAGGATGTTGCCTGGTATGGAGGGAAAATCTTATGAGGAAAGGCTGATGGACTTGAGGTTGTTTTCGTTGGAGAGAAGAAGATTGAGAGGAGACTTAATAGAGGCATACAAAATGATCAGGGGGTTGGATAGGGTGGACAGTGAGAGCCTTCTCCCGCGGATGGAAATGGCTGGCACGAGGGGACATAACTTTAAACTGAGGGGTAATAGATATAGGACAGAGGTCAGAGGAAGGTTCTTTACGCAAAGAGTAGTGAGGTCGTGGAATGCCCTACCTGCTACAGTAGTGAACTCGCCAACATTGAGGGCATTTAAAAGTTTATTGGATAAACATATGGATGATAATGGCATAGTGTAGGTTAGATGGCTTTTGTTTCGGTGCAACATCGTGGGCCGAAGGGTCGTTACTGTGCTGTATTGTTCTATGTTCTATGTTCTATGTTCTATAAACCCATCCTCAGCAACTCCACTCACCTTCCAATAACACAACCTGCAGAAACCCATCCTCAGCATCTCCACTAACCTTCCAATAACACAACCTGCAGAAACCCATCCTCAGCATCTCCACTCACCTTCCAATAACACAACCTGCTGAAACCTATCCTCAGCATCTCCACTCACCTTCGAATAACACAACCTGCAGAAACCCATCCTCAGCATCTTCACTAATATCCCAATAACACAACCTGCAGAAACCAATCCACAGCATCTCCACTCACCTTCCAATAACACAACCTGCAGAAAACCATCCTCAGCATCTTCACTCACCTTCCAATAACACAACCTGCAGAAACCCATCCTGAACATCTCCACTAACCTTCCAATAACACAACCTGCAGAAACCCATCCTCAGCATCTCCACTCACCTCCTAATAACACAACCTGCAGAAACCCATCCTCAGCATCTCCACTCACCCCCCAATAACACAACCTGCAGAAACCCAGCCTCAGCATCTCCATCTCCTTCCAATAACACAAACTGCAGGAACCCATCCTCAGCATCTTCACTCACCTCCCAATAACACAACCTGCAGAATCCCATCCTCAGCATCTCCACTCACCTCCCAGTAACACAACCTGCAGAAACCCATCCTCAGCATCTCCACTCACCTCCCAATAACACAACCTGCAGAACCCCATCCTCAGCATCTTCACTCAGCTCCTAATAACACAACCTGCAGAAACCCATCCTCAACATCTCCACTCAACTCCCAATAAAACAACCTGCAGAAACCCATCCTCAGCATTTCCAAACATCTCCCAATAACACAACCTGCAGAAACCCATCCTCAGCATCTCCACTCACCTCCGAATAACACAACCTGCAGAAACCCATCCTCAGCATCTTCACTCACCCCCCAATAACACAACCTGCAGAAACCCATCCTCAGCATCTTCACTCACCTCCCAATAACACAACCTGCAGAAACCCATCCTCAGCATCTCCACACACCTCCCAATAACACAACCTGCATAAACCCATCCTCAGCATCTCCACTCACCTCCCAATAACACAACCTGCAGAAACCCATTCTCAGCATCTTCCCTAACCTCCCAATAACACAACCTGCAGATACCCATTCTCAGCATTTCCACTCATCTCCCAATAACACAACCTGCAGAAACCCATCCTCAGCATCTTCACTAACCGCCCAATAACACAACCTGCAGAATCCCATCCTCCGCATCTCCACTCACCTCCCAATAACACAACCTGCTGAAACCCATTTTCAGCATCTCCACTCACCTCCCAATTACAGAACCTGCAGAGACACATTCTCAGCATCTTCACTAACCTTCCAATAACAAAACCTGCAGAAACATATCCTCAGCATCTTCACTAACCTCCCAATAACACAACCTACAGAAATCCATCCTCAGCATCTTCCCTCACCTCCCAAGAACATAACCTGCAGAAACGCATCCTCAGCATCTTCACTCACCTCCCAATAACACAACCTACAGAAATCCATCCTCAGCATCTTCCCTCACCTCCCAAGAACACAATCTGCAGAAACGCATCCTCAGCATCTCCACTCATCTCCCAATTACACAACCTGCAGAAACCCATCCTTAGCATCTCCACTCACCTCCCAATAACACACCCTGCAGAAACCCATCCTCAGCATCTTCCCTCACCTCCCAAGAACACAACCTGCAGAAACGCATCCTCAGCATCTTCACTCACCTCCCAATAACACAATCTGCAGAAACCCATCCTCAGCATCTCCACTCACCTCCCAATAACACAACCTGCAGAAACCCATCCTCAGATTCTTCACTCACCTTCCAATAACACAGCCTGCAGAAACCCATCCTCAGCATCTTCACTCACCTCCCAATAACACAAGCTGCAGAAAACCATCCTCAGCATCTTCACTCATCTTCCAATAACACAACCTGCAGAAACCCATCCTCAGCATTTCCACTCACCTCCCAATAACACAACCTGCAGAAACCCATCCTCAGCAACTCCACTCACCTCCGAATAACACAACCTGCTGAACCCATCCTCAGCATCGCCACTCACCTTCCAATAACACAACCTGCAGAAACACATTCTCAGCATCTCCACTCACCTCCCAATAACACAATCTGCAGAAACCCATCCTCAGCATCTCCACTCACCCCCCAATAACACAACCTGCAGAAACCCATCATCAGCATCTTCACTGACCTCCCAATAACACAACCTGCAGAAACCCATCCGCAGCATCTCCACTGACCTTCCAATAACACAACCAGAGGGTGGTGGTTGATGGGAAATGTTCAGAATGGAGTTCAGTCACAAGTGGAGTACCACAAGAATCTGTTCTGTGGCCGTTGCTGTTTGTTATTTTTATGAATGACCTAGATGAAGGCGCAGAAGGGTGGGTGAGTAAATTTGCAGACGATACTAAAGTCGGTGGTGTTGTCAATAGTGTGGAAGGATGTAGCAGGTTACAGAGGGATATAGATAAGCTGCAGAGCTGGGCTGAGAGGTGACAAATGGAGTTTAATGTAGAGAAGTGTGAGGTGATTCGCTTTGGAAGGAATAACAGGAATTCGAATATTTGGCAAATGGTAAAGTTCTTGAAAGTGTGGATGAGCAGAGGGATCTAGGTGTCCTTGTACATAGATCCCTGAAAGTTTCCACCCAGGTTAATAGGGTTGTGAAGAAGGCCTATGGAGTGTTGGCCTTTATTGGTAGAGGGATTGAGTTCCGGAGTCAGGAGGTCATGTTGCAGCTGTACAGAACTCTTGCTCGGCCGCATATGGAGTATTGCGTACAGTTCTGGTCACCGCATTATAGGAAGGACGTGGAGGCTTTGGAGCGGGTGCAGAGGAGGTTTACCAGGATGTTGCCTGGTATGGAGGGAAAATCTTATGAGGAAAGGCTGATGGACTTGAGGTTGTTTTCGTTGGAGAGAAGAAGATTGAGAGGAGACTTAATAGAGGCATACAAAATGATCAGGGGGTTGGATAGGGTGGACAGTGAGAGCCTTCTCCCGCGGATGGAAATGGCTGGCACGAGGGGACATAACTTTAAACTGAGGGGTAATAGATATAGGACAGAGGTCAGAGGAAGGTTCTTTACGCAAAGAGTAGTGAGGCCGTGGAATGCCCTACCTGCTACAGTAGTGAACTCGCCAACATTGAGGGCATTTAAAAGTTTATTGGATAAACATATGGATGATAATGGCATAGTGTAGGTTAGATGGCTTTTGTTTCGGTGCAACATCGTGGGCCGAAGGGTCGTTACTGTGCTGTATTGTTCTATGTTCTATGTTCTATGTTCTATAAACCCATCCTCAGCAACTCCACTCACCTTCCAATAACACAACCTGCAGAAACCCATCCTCAGCATCTCCACTAACCTTCCAATAACACAACCTGCAGAAACCCATCCTCAGCATCTCCACTCACCTTCCAATAACACAACCTGCTGAAACCTATCCTCAGCATCTCCACTCACCTCCTAATAACACAACCTGCAGAAACCCATCCTCAGCATCTCCACTCACCCCCCAATAACACAACCTGCAGAAACCCAGCCTCAGCATCTCCATCTCCTTCCAATAACACAAACTGCAGGAACCCATCCTCAGCATCTTCACTCACCTCCCAATAACACAACCTGCAGAATCCCATCCTCAGCATCTCCACTCACCTCCCAGTAACACAACCTGCAGAAACCCATCCTCAGCATCTCCACTCACCTCCCAATAACACAACCTGCAGAACCCCATCCTCAGCATCTTCACTCAGCTCCTAATAACACAAACTGCAGAAACCCATCCTCAACATCTCCACTCAACTCCCAATAAAACAACCTGCAGAAACCCATCCTCAGCATTTCCAAACATCTCCCAATAACACAACCTGCAGAAACCCATCCTCAGCATCTCCACTCACCTCCGAATAACACAACCTGCAGAAACCCATCCTCAGCATCTTCACTCACCCCCCAATAACACAACCTGCAGAAACCCATCCTCAGCATCTTCACTCACCTCCCAATAACACAACCTGCAGAAACCCATCCTCAGCATCTCCACACACCTCCCAATAACACAACCTGCAGAAACCCATCCTCAGCATCTCCACTCACCTCCCAATAACACAACCTGCAGAAACCCATTCTCAGCATCTTCCCTAACCTCCCAATAACACAACCTGCAGATACCCATTCTCAGCATTTCCACTCATCTCCCAATAACACAACCTGCAGAAACCCATCCTCAGC
Source organism: Scyliorhinus torazame (assembly GCF_047496885.1). Taxonomy (NCBI): domain Eukaryota; kingdom Metazoa; phylum Chordata; class Chondrichthyes; order Carcharhiniformes; family Scyliorhinidae; genus Scyliorhinus; species Scyliorhinus torazame. Next base: position 1,886,951 of record NW_027307770.1, read on the forward strand.
ATCTTCACTAACCGCCCAATAACACAACCTGCAGAATCCCATCCTCCGCATCTCCACTCACCTCCCAATAACACAACCTGCTGAAACCCATTTTCAGCATCTCCACTCACCTCCCAATTACAGAACCTGCAGAGACACATTCTCAGCATCTTCACTAACCTTCCAATAACAAAACCTGCAGAAACATATCCTCAGCATCTTCACTAACCTCCCAATAACACAACCTACAGAAATCCATCCTCAGCATCTTCCCTCACCTCCCAAGAACATAACCTGCAGAAACGCATCCTCAGCATCTCCACTCATCTCCCAATTACACAACCTGCAGAAACCCATCCTTAGCATCTCCACTCACCTCCCAATAACACACCCTGCAGAAACCCATCCTCAGCATCTTCCCTCACCTCCCAAGAACACAACCTGCAGAAACGCATCCTCAGCATCTTCACTCACCTCCCAATAACACAATCTGCAGAAACCCATCCTCAGCATCTCCACTCACCTCCCAATAACACAACCTGCAGAAACCCATCCTCAGATTCTTCACTAACCTTCCAATAACACAGCCTGCAGAAACCCATCCTCAGCATCTTCACTCACCTCCCAATAACACAAGCTGCAGAAAACCATCCTCAGCATCTTCACTCATCTTCCAATAACACAACCTGCAGAAACCCATCCTCAGCATTTCCACTCACCTCCCAATAACACAACCTGCAGAAACCCATCCTCAGCAACTCCACTCACCTCCGAATAACACAACCTGCTGAACCCATCCTCAGCATCGCCACTCACCTTCCAATAACACAACCTGCAGAAACACATTCTCAGCATCTCCACTCACCTCCCAATAACACAATCTGCAGAAACCCATCCTCAGCATCTCCACTCACCCCCCAATAACACAACCTGCAGAAACCCATCATCAGCATCTTCACTGACCTCCCAATAACACAACCTGCAGAAACCCATCCGCAGCATCTCCACTGACCTTCCAATAACACAACCAGAGGGTGGTGGTTGATGGGAAATGTTCAGAATGGAGTTCAGTCACAAGTGGAGTACCACAAGAATCTGTTCTGTGGCCGTTGCTGTTTGTTATTTTTATGAATGACCTAGATGAAGGCGCAGAAGGGTGGGTGAGTAAATTTGCAGACGATACTAAAGTCGGTGGTGTTGTCAATAGTGTGGAAGGATGTAGCAGGTTACAGAGGGATATAGATAAGCTGCAGAGCTGGGCTGAGAGGTGGCAAATGGAGTTTAATGTAGAGAAGTGTGAGGTGATTCTCTTTGGAAGGAATAACAGGAATTCGAATATTTGGCAAATGGTAAAGTTCTTGAAAGTGTGGATGAGCAGAGGGATCTAGGTGTCCTTGTACATAGATCCCTGAAAGTTTCCACCCAGGTTAATAGGGTTGTGAAGAAGGCCTATGGAGTGTTGGCCTTTATTGGTAGAGGGATTGAGTTCCGGAGTCAGGAGGTCATGTTGCAGCTGTACAGAACTCTTGCTCGGCCGCATATGGAGTATTGCGTACAGTTCTGGTCACCGCATTATAGGAAGGACGTGGAGGCTTTGGAGCGGGTGCAGAGGAGGTTTACCAGGATGTTGCCTGGTATGGAGGGAAAATCTTATGAGGAAAGGCTGATGGACTTGAGGTTGTTTTCGTTGGAGAGAAGAAGATTGAGAGGAGACTTAATAGAGGCATACAAAATGATCAGGGGGTTGGATAGGGTGGACAGTGAGAGCCTTCTCCCGCGGATGGAAATGGCTGGCACGAGGGGACATAACTTTAAACTGAGGGGTAATAGATATAGGACAGAGGTCAGAGGAAGGTTCTTTACGCAAAGAGTAGTGAGGCCGTGGAATGCCCTACCTGCTACAGTAGTGAACTCGCCAACATTGAGGGCATTTAAAAGTTTATTGGATAAACATATGGATGATAATGGCATAGTGTAGGTTAGATGGCTTTTGTTTCGGTGCAACATCGTGGGCCGAAGGGTCGTTACTGTGCTGTATTGTTCTATGTTCTATGTTCTATAAACCCATCCTCAGCAACTCCACTCACCTTCCAATAACACAACCTGCAGAAACCCATCCTCAGCATCTCCACTCACCTTCCAATAACACAACCTGCTGAAACCTATCCTCAGCATCTCCACTCACCTTCGAATAACACAACCTGCAGAAACCCATCCTCAGCATCTTCACTAATATCCCAATAACACAACCTGCAGAAACCAATCCACAGCATCTCCACTCACCTTCAAATAACACAACCTGCAGAAACCCATCCTCAGCATCTTCACTCACCTTCCAATAACACAACCTGCAGAAACCCATCCTGAACATCTCCACTAACCTTCCAATAACACAACCTGCAGAAACCCATCCTCAGCATCTCCACTCACCTCCTAATAACACAACCTGCAGAAAACCATCCTCAGCATCTCCACACACCTCCCAATAACACAACCTGCAGAAACCCATCCTCAGCATCTCCACTCACCTCCCAATAACACAACCTGCAGAAACCCATTCTCAGCATCTTCCCTAACCTCCCAATAACACAACCTGCAGATACCCATTCTCAGCATTTCCACTCATCTCCCAATAACACAAGCTGCAGAAACCCATCCTCCGCATCTCCACTCACCTCCCAGTAACACAACCTGCAGAAACCCATCCTCAGCATCTCCACTCACCTCCCAATAACACCACCTGCTGAAACCCATTTTCAGCATCTCCACTCACCTCCCAATTACAGAACCTGCAGAGACACATTCTCAGCATCTTCACTAACCTTCCAATAACAAAACCTGCAGAAACATATCCACAGCATCTTCACTAACCTCCCAATAACACAACCTACAGAAATCCATCCTCAGCATCTTCCCTCACCTCCCAAGAACATAACCTGCAGAAACGCATCCTCAGCATCTCCACTCATCTCCCAATTACACAACCTGCAGAAACCCATCCTTAGCATCTCCACTCACCTCCCAATAACACAACCTGCAGAAACCCATCCTCAGCATCTTCCCTCACCTCCCAAGAACACAACCTGCAGAAACGCATCCTCAGCATCTTCACTCACCTCCCAATAACACAATCTGCAGAAACCCATCCTCAGCATCTCCACTCACCTCCCAATAACACAACCTGCAGAAACCCATCCTCAGATTCTTCACTCACCTTCCAATAACACAGCCTGCAGAAACCCATCCTCAGCATCTTCACTCACCTCCCAATAACACAAACTGCAGAAAACCATCCTCAGCATCTTCACTCATCTTCCAATAACACAACCTGCAGAAACCCATCCTCAGCATCTCCACTCCACTCCCAATAACAGAACCTGCAGAAACCCATCCGCAGCATCTCCACTCACCTTCCAATAACACAAACTGCAGAAACCCATCCTCAGCATCTCCACTCCACTCCCAATAACACAACCTGCAGAAACCCATCCTCAGCATCTCCACTCACCTTCCAATAACACAACCTGCAGAAACCCATCCTCAGCATCTCCACTCACCTTCCAATAACACAACCTGCAGAAACCCATCCTCAGCATCTCCACTCACCTCCCAATAACATAACCTGCAGAAACCCATCCTCAGCATCTTCACTCACCTTCCAATAACACAACCTGCAGAAACCCATCCTCAGCATCTCCACTCACCTCCCAATAACACAACCTGCAGAAACCCATCCTCAGTATCTTCACTAACCTTCCAATAACACAACCTGCAGAACCCCATCCTTAGCATCTCCACTCACCTTCCAATAACACAACCTGCAGAAACCCATCCTCAGCATCTCCACTCACCTCCCAATAACACAACCTGCAGAAACCCAGCCTCAGTATCTTCACTAACCTTCCAATAACACAACCTGCAGAAACCCATCCTCAGCATCTTCACTCACCTTCCAATAACACAAACTGCAGAAACCCATCCGCAGCATCTCCACTCACCTTCCAAAAACACAACCTCCAGAACCCATCCTCAGCATCTCCACTCACCTCCCAATAACACAAACTGCAGAAACCCATCCACAGCATCTTCACTCACCTCCCAATAACACAACACGCAGAAACCCATCCTCAGCATCTTCACTCACCTCCCAATAACACAACCTGCAGAAACCCATCCTCAGCATCTTCACTCACCTCCCAATAACACAACCTGCAGAAACCCATCCTCAGCATCTTCACTCACCTCCCAATAACACAACCTTCAGAAACCCATTCTCAGCATCTCCACTCCACTCCCAATAACACAACCTGCAGAAACCCATCCTCAGCATCTCCACTCACCTTCCAATAACACAAACTGCAGAAACCCATCCTCAGCATCTCCACTCCACTCCCAATAACACAACCTGCAGAAACCCATCCTCAGCATCTCCACTCACCTCCCAGTAACACAACCTGCAGAAACCCATCCTCAGCATCTCCACTCACCTCCCAATAACACAACCTGCAGAAACCCATCCTCAGCATCTTCACTCACCTCCCAATAACACAACCTGCAGAAACCCATCCTCAGTATCTTCACTAACCTTCCAATAACACAACCTGCAGAAACCTATCCTTAGCATCTCCACTCACCTTCCAATAACACAACCTGCAGAAACCCATCCTCAGCATCTCCACTCACCTCCCAATAACACAACCTGCAGAAACCCAGCCTCAGTATCTTCACTAACCTTCCAATAACACAACCTGCAGAAACCCATCCTCAGCATCTTCACTCAGATTCCAATAACACAAACTGCAGAAACCCATCCGCAGCATCTCCACTCACCTCCCAATAACACAACCTCCAGAACCCATCCTCAGCATCTCCACTCACCTCCCAATAACACAAACTGCAGAAACCCATCCACAGCATCTTCACTCACCTCCCAATAACACACCCTGCAGAAACCCATCCTCAGCATCTTCACTCACCTCCCAATAACACAACCCGCAGAAACCCATCCTCAGCATCTTCACTCACCTCCCAATAACACAAACTGCAGAAACCCATCCTCAGCATTTCCACTCCACTCCCAATAACACAACCTGCAGAAACCCATCCTCAGCATCTCCACTCACCTTCCAATAACAGAAACTGCAGAAACCCGTCCTCAGCATCTCCACTCCACTCCCAATAACACAACCTGCAGAAACCCATCCTCAGCATCTCCACTCACCTCCCAGTAACACAACCTGCAGAAACCCATCCTCAGCATCTCCACTCACCTCCCAATAACACAACCTGCAGAAACCCATCCTCAGCATCTTCACTCACCTCCCAATAACACAACCTGCAGAAACCCATCCTCAGCATCTTCACTCACCTTCCAATAACACAACCTGCAGAAACCCATCCTCAGCATCTTCACTCACCTTCCAATAACACAACCTGCAGAAACCCATCCGCAGCATCTCCACTCACCTCCCAATAACACAACCTCCAGAAACCCATCCTCAGCATCTCCACTCACCTCCCAATAACACAACCTGCAGAAACCCATCCTCAGCATCTTCACTCACCTCCCAATAACACAACCTGCAGAAACCCATCCTCAGTATCTTCACTACCCTTCCAATAACACAACCTGCAGAAACCCATCCTCAGCATTTTCACTAATCTTGCAATAACACAATTTGCAGAAACCCATCCTCAGCATCTCCACTCACCCCCCAATAACACAACATGAAGAAACCCATCCTTAGCATCTCCACTCACCTTCCAGTAACACAACCTGTAGAAATCCATCCTCAGCATCTCCATTCACCGTCCACTAACACAACCTGCAGAAACCCATCCTCAGCATCGTCACTCACCTTCCAATAACACAACCTGCAGAAACCCACCCTCAGCATCTTCACTCACCTTCCAGTAACACAACCTGTAGAAATCCATCCTCAGCATTTCCACTCACCTCCCAATAACACAAACTGCAGAAAACCATCCTCAGCATCTTCACTCATCTTCCAATAACACAACCTGCAGAAACCCATCCTCAGCATCTCCACTCACCTCCCAATAACATAACCTGCAGAAACCCATCCTCAGCATCTTCATTCACCTCCCAATAACACAACCTGCAGCAACCCATCCTCAGCATCTCCACTCCACTCCCAATAACAGAACCTGCAGAAACCCATCCGCAGCATCTCCACTCACCTTCCAATAACACAAACTGCAGAAACCCATCCTCAGCATCTCCACTCCACTCCCAATAACACAACCTGCAGAAACCCATCCTCAGCATCTCCACTCACCTTCCAATAACACAACCTGCAGAAACCCATCCTCAGCATCTCCACTCACCTTCCAATAACACAACCTGCAGAAACCCATCCTCAGCATCTCCACTCACCTTCCAATAACACAACCTGCAGAAACCCATCCTCAGCATCTCCACTCACCTCCCAATAACATAACCTGCAGAAACCCATCCTCAGCATCTTCACTCACCTTCCAATAACACAACCTGCAGAAACCCATCCTCAGCATCTCCACTCACCTCCCAATAACACAACCTGCAGAAACCCATCCTCAGTATCTTCACTAACCTTCCAATAACACAACCTGCAGAACCCCATCCTTAGCATCTCCACTCACCTTCCAATAACACAACCTGCAGAAACCCATCCTCAGCATCTCCACTCACCTCCCAATAACACAACCTGCAGAAACCCAGCCTCAGTATCTTCACTCACCTCCCAATAACACAACCCGCAGAAACCCATCCTCAGCATCTTCACTCACCTCCCAATAACACAAACTGCAGAAACCCATCCTCAGCATTTCCACTCCACTCCCAATAACACAACCTGCAGAAACCCATCCTCAGCATCTCCACTCACCTTCCAATAACAGAAACTGCAGAAACCCGTCCTCAGCATCTCCACTCCACTCCCAATAACACAACCTGCAGAAACCCATCCTCAGCATCTCCACTCACCTCCCAGTAACACAACCTGCAGAAACCCATCCTCAGCATCTCCACTCACCTCCCAATAACACAACCTGCAGAAACCCATCCTCAGCATCTTCACTCACCTCCCAATAACACAACCTGCAGAAACCCATCCTCAGCATCTTCACTCACCTTCCAATAACACAACCTGCAGAAACCCATCCTCAGCATCTTCACTCACCTTCCAATAACACAACCTGCAGAAACCCATCCGCAGCATCTCCACTCACCTCCCAATAACACAACCTCCAGAAACCCATCCTCAGCATCTCCACTCACCTCCCAATAACACAACCTGCAGAAACCCATCCTCAGCATCTTCACTCACCTCCCAATAACACAACGTGCAGAAACCCATCCTCAGTATCTTCACTACCCTTCCAATAACACAACCTGCAGAAACCCATCCTCAGCATTTTCACTAATCTTGCAATAACACAATTTGCAGAAACCCATCCTCAGCATCTCCACTCACCCCCCAATAACACAACATGAAGAAACCCATCCTTAGCATCTCCACTCACCTTCCAGTAACACAACCTGTAGAAATCCATCCTCAGCATCTCCATTCACCGTCCACTAACACAACCTGCAGAAACCCATCCTCAGCATCGTCACTCACCTTCCAATAACACAACCTGCAGAAACCCACCCTCAGCATCTTCACTCACCTTCCAATAACACAACCTGTAGAAATCCATCCTCAGCATTTCCACTCACCTCCCAATAACACAACCTGCTGAACCCATCCTCAGCATCGCCACTCACCTTCCAATAACACAACCTGCAGAAACACATTCTCAGCATCTCCACTCACCTGCCAAAAACACAATCTGCAGAAACCCATCCTCAGCATCTCCACTCACCCCCAATAACACAACCTGCAGAAACCCATCATCAGCATCTTCACTGACCTCCCAATAACACAACCTGCAGAAACCCATCCGCAGCATCTCCACTGACCTTCCAATAACACAACCAGAGGGTGGTGGTTGATGGGAAATGTTCAGAATGGAGTTCAGTCACAAGTGGAGTACCACAAGGATCTGTTCTGTGGCCGTTGCTGTTTGTCATTTTTATGAATGACCTAGATGAAGGCGCAGAAGGGTGGGTGAGTAAATTTGCAGACGATACTAAAGTCGTTGGTGTTGTCAATAGTGTGGAAGGATGTAGCAGGTTACAGAGGGATATAGATAAGCTGCAGAGCTGGGCTGAGAGGTGGCAAATGGAGTTTAATGTAAAGAAGTGTGAGGTGATTCACTTTGGAAGGAATAACAGGAATTCGGAATATTTGGCTAATGGTAAAGTTCTTGAAAGTGTGGATGAGCAGAGGGATCTAGGTGTCCTTGTACATAGATCCCTGAAAGTTTCCACCCAGGTTAATAGGGTTGTGAAGAAGGCCTATGGAGTGTTGGCCTTTATTGGTAGAGGGATTGAGTTCCGGAGTCAGGAGGTCATGTTGCAGCTGTACAGAACTCTTGCTCGGCCGCATATGGAGTATTGGGTACAGTTCTGGTCACCGCATTATATGAAGGACGTGGAGGCTTTGGAGCGGGTGCAGAGGAGGTTTACCAGGATGTTGCCAGGTATGGAGGGAAAATCTTATGAGGAAAGGCTGATGGACTTGAGGTTGTTTTCGTTGGAGAGAAGAAGATTGAGAGGAGACTTAATAGAGGCAAACAAAATGATCAGGGGGTTGGATAGGGTGGACAGTGAGAGCCTTCTCCCGCGGATGGAAATGGCTGGCACGAGGGGACATAACTTTAAACTGAGGGGTAATAGATATAGGACAGAGGTCAGAGGAAGGTTCTTTGCGCAAAGAGTAGTGAGGCCGTGGAATGCCCTACCTGCTACAGTAGTGAACTCGCCAACATTGAGGGCATTTAAAAGTTTATTGGATAAACATATGGATGATAATGGCATAGTGTAGGTTAGATGGCTTTTGATTCGGTGCAACATCGTGGGCCGAAGGGTCGTTACTGCGCTGTAGTGTTCTATGTTCTATGTTCTATAAACCCATCCTCAGCAACTCCACTCACCTTCCAATAACACAACCTGCAGAAACCCATCCTCAGCATCTCCACTAACCTTCCAATAACACAACCTGCAGAAACCCATCCTCAGCATCTCCACTCACCTTCCAATAACACAACCTGCTGAAACCTATCCTCAGCATCTCCACTCACCTTCGAATAACACAACCTGCAGAAACCCATCCTCAGCATCTTCACTAATATCCCAATAACACAACCTGCAGAAACCAATCCACAGCATCTCCACTCACCTTCAAATAACACAACCTGCAGAAACCCATCCTCAGCATCTTCACTCACCTTCCAATAACACAACCTGCAGAAACCCATCCTGAACATCTCCACTAACCTTCCAATAACACAACCTGCAGAAACCCATCCTCAGCATCTCCACTCACCTCCTAATAACACAACCTGCAGAAACCCATCCTCAGCATCTCCACTCACCCCCCAATAACACAACCTGCAGAAACCCAGCCTCAGCATCTCCACCTCCTTCCAATAACACAAACTGCAGGAACCCATCCTCAGCATCTTCACAAATCTTCCAATAACACATCCTGCAGAAACCCATCCTCAGCATCTCCACTCACCTCCCAATAACACAACCTGCAGAAACCCATCCTCAGCATCTTCACTCACCTTCCAATAACACAACCTGCAGAAACCCATCCTCAGCATCTTCACTCACCTTCCAATAACACAACCTGCAGAAATCCATCCTCAGCATTTTCACTAATCTTGCAATAACACAATTTGCAGAAACCCATCCTCAGCATCTCCACTCACCCCCCAATAACACAACATGAAGAAACCCATCCTTAGCATCTCCATTCACCTTCCAGTAACACAACCTGTAGAAATCCATCCTCAGCATCTCCATTCACCGTCCACTAACACAACCTGCAGAAACCCATCCTCAGCATCGTCACTCACCTTCCAATAACACAACCTGCAGAAACCCACCCTCAGCATCTTCACTCACCTTCCAGTAACACAACCTGTAGAAATCCATCCTCAGCATTTCCACTCACCTCCCAATAACACAACCTGCAGAAACCCATCCTCAGCAACTCCACTCACCTCCGAATAACACAACCTGCTGAACCCATCCTCAGCATCGCCACTCACCTTCCAATAACACAACCTGCAGAAACACATTCTCAGCATCTCCACTCACCTCCCAATAACACAATCTGCAGAAACCCATCCTCAGCATCTCCACTCACCCCCCAATAACACAACCTGCAGAAACCCATCATCAGCATCTTCACTGACCTCCCAATAACACAAACTGCAGAAACCCATCCGCAGCATCTCCACTGACCTTCCAATAACACAACCAGAGGGTGGTGGTTGATGGGAAATGTTCAGAATGGAGTTCAGTCACAAGTGGAGTACCACAAGGATCTGTTCTGTGGCCGTTGCTGTTTGTCATTTTTATGAATGACCTAGATGAAGGCGCAGAAGGGTGGGTGAGTAAATTTGCAGACGATACTAAAGTCGGTGGTGTTGTCAATAGTGTGGAAGGATGTAGCAGGTTACAGAGGGATATAGATAAGCTGCAGAGCTGGGCTGAGAGGTGGCAAATGGAGTTTAATGTCGAGAAGTGTGAGGTGATTCACTTTGGAAGGAATAACAGGAATTCGGAATATTTGGCTAATGGTAAAGTTCATGAAAGTGTGGATGAGCAGAGGGATCTAGGTGTCCTTGTACATAGATCCCTGAAAGTTTCCACCCAGGTTAATAGGGTTGTGAAGAAGGCCTATGGAGTGTTGGCCTTTATTGGTAGAGGGATTGAGTTCCGGAGTCAGGAGGTCATGTTGCAGCTGTACAGAACTCTTGCTCGGCCGCATATGAAGTATTGCGTACAGTTCTGGTCACCGCATTATAGGAAGGACGTGGAGGCTTTGGAGCGGGTGCAGAGGAGGTTTACCAGGATGTTGCCAGGTATGGAGGGAAAATCTTATGAGGAAAGGCTGATGGACTTGAGGTTGTTTTCGTTGGAGAGAAGAAGATTGAGAGGAGACTTAATAGAGGCATACAAAATGATCAGGGGGTTGGATAGGGTGGACAGTGAGAGCCTTCTCCCGCGGATGGAAATGGCTGGCACGAGGGGACATAACTTTAAACTGAGGGGTAATAGATATAGGACAGAGGTCAGAGGAAGGTTCTTTACGCAAAGAGTAGTGAGGCCGTGGAATGCCCTACCTGCTACAGTAGTGAACTCGCCAACATTGAGGGCATTTAAAAGTTTATTGGATAAACATATGGATGATAATGGCATAGTGTAGGTTAGATGGCTTTTGTTTCGGTGCAACATCGTGGGCCGAAGGGTCGTTACTGTGCTGTATTGTTCTATGTTCTATGTTCTATAAACCCATCCTCAGCAACTCCACTCACCTTCCAATAACACAACCTGCAGAAACCCATCCTCAGCATCTCCACTAACCTTCCAATAACACAACCTGCAGAAACCCATCCTCAGCATCTCCACTCACCTTCCAATAACACAACCTGCTGAAACCTATCCTCAGCATCTCCACTCACCTTCGAATAACACAACCTGCAGAAACCCATCCTCAGCATCTTCACTAATATCCCAATAACACAAGCTGCAGAAACCAATCCACAGCATCTCCAGTCACCTTCCAATAACACAACCTGCAGAAACCCATCCTCAGCATCTTCACTCACCTTCCAATAACACAACCTGCAGAAACCCATCCTGAACATCTCCACTAACCTTCCAATAACACAACCTGCAGAAACCCATCCTCAGCATCTCCACTCACCTCCTAATAACACAACCTGCAGAAACCCATCCTCAGCATCTCCACTCACCCCCCAATAACACAACCTGCAGAAACCCAGCCTCAGCATCTCCATCTCCTTCCAATAACACAAACTGCAGGAACCCATCCTCAGCATCTCCACTCACCTCCCAATAACACAACCTGCAGAACCCCATCCTCAGCATCTTCACTCACCTCCCAATAACACAACCTGCAGAACCCCATCCTCAGCATCGTCACTCACCTCCCAATAACACAACCTGCAGAAACCCATCCTCAACATCTCCACTCAACTCCCAATAAAACAACCTGCAGAAACCCATCCTCAGCATTTCCACTCACCTCCCAATAACACAACCTGCAGAAACCCATCCTCAGCATCTCCACACACCTCCCAATAACACAACCTGCAGAAACCCATCCTCAGCATCTCCACTCACCTCCCAATAACACAACCTGCAGAAACCCATTCTCAGCATCTTCCCTAACCTCCCAATAACACAACCTGCAGATACCCATTCTCAGCATTTCCACTCATCTCCCAATAACACAACCTGCAGAAACCCATCCTCAGCATCTTCACTAACCGCCCAATAACACAACCTGCAGAATCCCATCCTCCGCATCTCCACTCACCTCCCAGTAACACAACCTGCAGAAACCCATCCTCAGCATTTCCACTCACCTCCCAATAACACAACCTGCTGAAACCCATTTTCAGCATCTCCACTCACCTCCCAATTACAGAACCTGCAGAGACACATTCTCAGCATCTTCACTAACCTTCCAATAACAAAACCTGCAGAAACATATCCTCAGCATCTTCACTAACCTCCCAATAACACAACCTACAGAAATCCATCCTCAGCATCTTCCCTCACCTCCCAAGAACATAACCTGCAGAAACGCATCCTCAGCATCTTCACTCACCTCCCAATAACACAACCTACAGAAATCCATCCTCAGCATCTTCCCTCACCTCCCAAGAACACAATCTGCAGAAACGCATCCTCAGCATCTCCACTCATCTCCCAATTGCGCAACCTGCAGAAACCCATTCTTAGCATCTCCACTCACCTCCCAATAACACAACCTGCAGAAACCCATCCTCAGCATCTTCCCTCACCTCCCAAGAACACAACCTGCAGAAACGCATCCTCAGCATCTTCACTCACCTCCCAATAACACAATCTGCAGAAATCCATCCTCAGCATCTCCACTCACCTCCCAATAACACAACCTGCAGAAACCCATCCTCAGCATCTTCACTCACCTCCCAATAACACAAGCTGCAGAAAACCATCCTCAGCATCTTCACTCATCTTCCAATAACACAACCTGCAGAAACCCATCCTCAGCAACTCCACTCACCTCCGAATAACACAACCTGCTGAACCCATCCTCAGCATCGCCACTCACCTTCCAATAACACAACCTGCAGAAACACATTCTCAGCATCTCCACTCACCTCCCAATAACACAACCTGCAGAAACCCATCCTCAGCATCTCCACTCACCCCCCAATAACACAACCTGCAGAAACCCATCATCAGCATCTTCACTGACCTCCCAATAACACAACCTGCAGAAACCCATCCGCAGCATCTCCACTGACCTTCCAATAACACAACCAGAGGGTGGTGGTTGATGGGAAATGTTCAGAATGGAGTTCAGTCACAAGTGGAGTACCACAAGGATCTGTTCTGGGGCCGTTGCTGTTTGTCATTTTTATCAATGACCTAGATGAAGGCGCAGAAGGGTGGGTGAGTAAATTTGCAGACGATACTAAAGTCGGTGGTGTTGTCAATAGTGTGGAAGGATGTAGCAGGTTACAGAGGGATATAGATAAGCTGCAGAGCTGGGCTGAGAGGTGGCAAATGGAGTTTAATGTAGAGAAGTGTGAGTTGATTCACTTTGGAAGGAATAACAGGAATTCGGAATATTTGGCTAATGGTAAAGTTCTTGAAAGTGTGGATGAGCAGAGGGATCTAGGTGTCCTTGTACATAGATCCCTGAAAGTTTCCACCCAGGTTAATAGGGTTGTGAAGAAGGCCTATGGTGTGTTGGCCTTTATTGGTAGAGGGATTGAGTTCCGGAGTCAGGAGGTCATGTTGCAGCTGTACAGAACTCTTGCTCGGCCGCATATGGAGTATTGCGTACAGTTCTGGTCACCGCATTATAGGAAGGACGTGGAGGCTTTGGAGCGGGTGCAGAGGAGGTTTACCAGGATGTTGCCTGGTATGGAGGGGAAATCTTATGAGGAAAGGCTGATGGACTTGAGGTTCTTTTCGTTGGAGAGAAGAAGATTGAGAGGAGACTTAATAGAGGCATACAAAATGATCAGGGGGTTGGATAGGGTGGACAGTGAGAGCCTTCTCCCGCGGATGGAAATGGCTGGCACGAGGGGACATAACTTTAAACTGAGGGGTAATAGATATCGGACAGAGGTCAGAGGAAGGTTCTTTACGCAAAGAGTAGTGAGGCCGTGGAATGCCCTACCTGCTACAGTAGTGAACTCGCCAACATTGAGGGCATTTAAAAGTTTATTGGATAAACATATGGATGATAATGGCATAGTGTAGGTTAGATGGCTTTTGTTTCGGTGCAACATCGTGGGCCGAAGGGTCGTTACTGTGCTGTATTGTTCTATGTTCTATGTTCTATAAACCCATCCTCAGCAACTCCACTCACCTTCCAATAACACAACCTGCAGAAACCCATCCTCAGCATCTCCACTAACCTTCCAATAACACAACCTGCAGAAACCCATCCTCAGCATCTCCACTCACCTCCCAATAACACAACCTGCAGAAACCCATCCTCAGTATCTTCACTAACCTTCCAATAACCCAACCTGCAGAACCCCATCCTTAGCATCTCCACTCACCTTCCAATAACACAACCTGCAGAAACCCATCCTCAGCATCTCCACTCACCTCCCAATAACACAACCTGCAGAAACCCAGCCTCAGTATCTTCACTAACCTTCCAATAACACAACCTGCAGAAACCCATCCTCAGCATCTTCACTCACCTTCCAATAACACAAACTACAGAAACCCATCCGCGGCATCTCCACTCACCTCCCAATAACACAACCTCCAGAACCCATCCTCAGCATCTCCACTCACCTCCCAATAACACAACCTGCAGAAACCCATCCACAGCATCTTCACTCACCTCCCAATAACACAACACGCAGAAACCCATCCTCAGCATCTTCACTCACCTTCCAATAACACA